>NW_009923167.1:56025-86687 GCF_000696875.1 Nestor notabilis
CTTCTTCCAAAACCTTACTTCTGATAGTTTTCCATCTAAAGATGTTGTGACTCGAGACTTCTTCTGCATTGGGCAATAACTTCACTTGTACTTCTTCCCTCTTTCTGTGCTGCTTTACTGTCCTCTGCCCTGTGTGTTTCAGAGGAGATCAGTAAGAATGGGAGAACAGACAGAGCAACAACAAAACAAAAAAGTATCTGACTGCAACAGCATGAAAAAGCTTCATCTCCTGGGTTTATCATTCCACAGATTAGTAGCCGAGGATGAGGAAAAGGCTCTAGGGAGGCACTGTGATAAAAAATGCCAAGAACGAAGACTAAAGTGGGGAGACAAAACAGTACAGAAATAGCTTAGTGGGGTAAGATGAAGGGGAGGTGAAAACAGGGAAGACAGCACATGTATTTTCTTCCTGCCCAGCACCTAGCAACAGATTCTGTTCTTGAATAATTGGTACTACGCTGATTCCTGTGGATGGTTTTGTTTTTACTTTTCCTTGTCAGTTTTGACATCCCCATTTGCACTAAAACACTTTCTTCTTCTTCAGCTCTTGGTTCAACTGAGTTGAATGGTGGATCTTCCATGCAGACTCTAAAACTGCTTTCCTGGTAGGGCCACTGCCCTTACTGCAAAGTCCCTTTAGATAGTGAGGTCCACCTCCTAATGTCCTGGGTACTTAACATTGAGTGGTTTCTAACAGGGCATTGCAGAAAAGCTAGGGCATTTAGGATAACCTGTTTGATACCTGAGGTTAGAAAGAGAATAATCAGCAACCTCTTGTTCTCTCAAGACATTACCTGATTAAATGGAAGAGAAATACTGCTCAAGAAGTACTAGATTCAGTATGTATCAGTTGTATTGTTGTCTGAGATAAGGGACTACATAGTGTTTGCTTTCTCCTTGTATCTTTTTATTTCATCTTGTACATTAATGTCAATTAACAAAGCTGTGTAGGAATGCAAAAAGTACATGTAAAAATCTACAAATGTAAGGGTATATATGTAAACATTGCAGTACAAGGATGAGTGTCTTCACTGTCTACACAAAGGGCAAGCTACTTCTTCTTCCTTTCTCAAAGTCCTCCACTGTTCTGTTATTTCTCCCTCTGAAAATAAAGGGTAACTTGGAGAGGTAGGACGAGAACTATAATGCTTCAGATTTATAGGATATTTAGGCACCTAACTACCAACTTGGCAGGTATGAGGTTGTATGTCTATTTTTTAACATTAATGTATTTATATGACATGATATTTGTTAAAACAAAATATAATCGAAAATTCATAAATTTGTTTAGTTGTCATGAACTGCCAAATATCTCTCTTGCATAAAACATCAGATAAATTATACTATCATCGGAGTAACTCTCTGAAATCATCCTATGGAAAGAAATCGGCTTGTATAAGAAGCCTATTTCTAACACTAAGAGGACAAACATGAATAGGGAATGTTTCCATCTTTAACACAAGCCAGTATTTTCCAACCTAGCCATCAATTTTGTGCACATCCAGCCATACATGAAATATTTGGATGAATAATCGGTACCTGAAGCTGACAGGACTCAAGGAAGCCATCACCTGCATATGAAGATCATGGTGATGAAACAAGGGATCCTGGAGAGCTCTCATCATTGAAACAACCTTCTACAGTTGCACATGCACATGAAACTAATAGCCACAAAGGCCAGGAGAGCAGGGTACTGTGAGACCACAGTCTTATAGCATGGCTTAGGCACTAGATGTCCATGGTCCTAGGAGTATTCCCCTCATATTCTTTTTGGGTGATACAGGAACCTAAATAAAGTTGAAAACCAAAGTCCTGAGGTAAATTCAGATGACAGATACTGAAAGCATTTGCCTTTCGTGACTTATCTAATGATGTGTCAGGCAGCTAGCGTAATACAGAAAGAAGGGTGTTTATGCAGCAATTTTTTCAACTTACACAGTTTTTTCAGCCTCTGTCTGAAATGCCATGACACTTTCGGTTGTTTTTCCCCCCTTAAAAAGGTTTTGAGACATTTCTTGAAAATGCAAAGTATACAGAGCTTAAACTCCAGCATCTGAACCTCCTTATTTTACACCTTTGTTTTGGTGTCTCAGAAAATGAAGGCTATCGGCTCTTGGATTATGTAAACTGACATGGTACATTTTCTTTCATTTTCTTCAGAGCGCATGCATCAACTTATCCATAAAGTATTGATTGCAGGGGGCTGAAGCTGTCTGCACAGCTCTGGCTGATTTTATAAGAGATTTTATTCACAATTCTGCCACAAAAGCAAGGTGTTGCTGTTATCTACAATAGAAAGTATGCAATGCTGAAGACATAACAGGTGTCTGTGGGACAGTGGCTTGCACTCTAATGCCCGAGTTTATGTCTTTAAGCACAGTATATATGAAAACATGAGGAAGTCACTGCACTTGAGTCTTTCCTCTGGGGCAAATTGTCTTCAAAGCCTTCTTTTCTGTGCTATACCTGCTACACTACTTACTCTTTCCTTTCCACACATCTATATCTACAAGGCGTTTTCCAGGCAGAAGCATGTATGTATGTGCCAAACACTTGTTCTGTGCACAAGCAGTAAAGATAATGTTTTGGGAATGTATCATACACTGAATTCATCCTCAGCAGATCCAGCAAACATGTCCTGGAAGCATCAGCTTTGTTGAGCAGAGCTACATGGCACAGCTACAGAAACCCCGAGAGTCTCAGCGCATACCTGGGCCACAGCCAAAGCAGAGGCATAATGCATCTGAGAGGACCAGGCGTGTGATAGAGCCTTCACACAGCTCAACATCTCAGAGGTCTGGGAAAACTCGCAGTCTTCAATGCGAGCTAGACAAAACTTCCTCAGACAAAAGGCTGTTTCAAGGAAACCCACAACTCCTGTGTGGTTTGACACAGGAGTCATTGAATGGGTTGCGCAAGCTCCCAGGGGAATGCCACAGCTGCATCTTCTCCCTTCCCCATACTACTGATTTTCTCAAGGAAAGGGCAGGCATTGCTGCCTGTGGCTATTGATTTAGAGTCACAGATGGCATATGTTTCTTGTGTATACGTAGATATATGCCTTTATCTACGAGCTGAATGGCCAGGCCACCTGACCTAGGGACCTGCTGTGCTCCTCAGCCAGCGGCTGTCCCAGGCATGGAGAGAGGTGGCAGAGCTGGTCACTGCTCCTGGCCACCATGCACTGCATCCTGTTTAAAACACTTGCTTGGTCTGCTAGTCCTTGCCTCCTTTCTCATCATCTTCTCAGCCCTCAGCAATGAGAGGTGATAGCACACCCCACTTTTCTGGGTGCTTTTCTGCTTACTAATGAATGCCAAAGATGAGGTTCTGGCCTCGGTGGATGCTGGTCCCACAGCTCCCTGCTGACATGGGAATCCTGTAACGGATGCTCACACTAGAGCCTGCAAACAGCTTGCTAAATTCCAATTAATTTTTTAAACATTCCCCAAACAGCATAATAACTTCCTACCTGCAGTCAGGATACTCAGACATTTTACTACTCCGACATGACAAACACAATCTTGCCTGACTTCCAGAAGGCGTTAAACATTCCCAGAGTTTCATAATGCTCAGACATTGCGTTATAAGCAAATGGACATCGCAGCCTGTTGGATTTTTTAGGCAGCGGTTTGCTGCCTTCTGGCTCCTCGGAGTGGTCGGTGCTGGCAATGCCTCCCTGCACTGTGCTGGGCTCCGGCGGGCAGCTGGAGAAGGGGGGGGGTTTGGCTGACCCAGATTTTGAAGCACTGCGGAATCAAAATGTACAGCTCCTTTTATTCCCGACTGATGACTGGACTAGTAAACTGATTATGCAACGAGGTGTCTATGGGTTTTGCTGTGCCTCTTCGGTGCGCTGCTGTACTTCATGTCTTGCACTTTCTTTACACAGCATATAAAAATTTTTCTGCATCTTGGTTTGTCACACTTTTTTTAAAGGATTTTTCAGAACCAGAGGGGATCTACCTGATTGATAAACCTCGGGTATTCATTAATAAACATATATTTAAGGATGTTAATAACACCGCGTTGCAGCAGCTTCTCGGGCTTTTATTTTAGGGAATCAGCATTTGCACCAAGACAGACAGATTCAGTCACTCTCGCAGATTTTGTAGCCCATCCACTCTGGAGATCCCTGGAGATGTCATTACTGAAGTGATGAGACATTCCAGTTTAAGTGCTTCTGTTCTCTGCAGAGCAAGGGGCTGGGAATTAAGTATGCGTCTTATGCCTAGCGGTGCAGAACAGCATCAATAAATGACTATTCTCCTTAATGCTTGCTTGTAGATTCATGGGGACTAGAAGGAACTAGTGTCAGTCCAGAACTCAGGATATTTAATTCCTGCTCAGACCTGGATAGGTACTGGTAAACTCCATTGTGCCTCTGGAAAGCAGACAAAATACTTGCATTTATCACTGAGCTGTTGTGCTGCTCAAGCAGTTCTTTGAATAAGAAAGAGCTATATGGGAAGGAAGGTTTATTTTGTAATGGAACAGGGCTTCAGTAATGATCGTTGGCTCAGGTGAGACTCTAGAGAGATTTTACCTGCCCTTTCCAGTGAAATCATTGATGGTTTGCCAGCGATCTCAGAAGAATTATTTGGTTTTACATGTTAGTTCTTCTGCTACAAATGCTTCTGCTTTTTCTTTTAGTATATGCAATGTGATACATCAATCTTGCCTGTGTTTGCAACACGTTCTAGGATTTATTTTTTTGTTGGATCACACACATTAAAAAACAGAGCAATCATCTGATAGCAAGGTAAGCATTGTGTTAGGGTTAGCACTAATATACAGCAGAACTCCTTGTGCTTAAAACACAGCTACAGTAAGCTGAATTATTGTCCCTGTGCAGTTTTCATAGTTATTACATGGCAGGTTGCCTCTTCAGTGTCAAATTAGAAGTCATTCGGCTAGAACCATTGCAGTGGTGCCTCTTGAGGTTTGTAGGCCTACATATTTGAAGTATATTACATATTTTTCTGAACAGTTGTGCTTTCACAGGGGTCTGTATTAGAACAGCATGAAATCTGCTGCTGTTTACCTAGGTTTCATCTAAACCGCACTAGTGGGTTCACTTTGTGCAGTGTCAGCAGCACTGAGAGTCAAACTCTGTCTGTTTCAGATAAACTTGAAACTTAAAAGAAAGCTTGAAGTCAACCTCCTAAATTCCTTCCAGTGTCTTTCTCCTTTCCATTGCTTTCTTCAAGGGCAGATTTGCATTTAGCTTTCTGATGTTTTGTCAACACCAAACAGCATCTTTTCAAGAGTCATTTTTTCAAGAGCTATTTTATTTAGCAGCTTTGTTTCCCCTTCTGCCTTACCTTGCACACACTTGTCCACTTGCTCGCATAGTTGCTGGGGTATATTGAAAGCAGGATGGGAAGCAAGCATCAATTTCATTCACCATTTTGTTTCTGTGGGCACAGAGGATGAACAGCCTGTGTTAAAGTGTTTAAAGACTAGCTACAGAGACCATAAAACACAGGACAGGGAACAGAAGGGCTGAGGAAAACATTCCAGGAACCAACTGCTTTATTCAAGTAAAGAGGAACTTTAGGGAAGAAATGCTTACAGAGTACAAAACTGAGTCTTATACTGATTGTGAAGGTAGAAATCTTCTTCTGCACCTTAGTAATTGAAAATTGGACTGATTGATGAAGCAGAGAAGTGTTGTGATCCTTGTTTCACTGTTAGGGAAGCTCCAGCTCCAATAACTGAATTGAAGGCAGAGAGAGATGTCTAACCAGCTTAAATTTGTGTAGAAACAGGGTAAAAGGGCTAGGCACAAGTAAAAAAAGTAGGATTAAGGAAAACAGTAGTGTTTACTTTTCTTTAAATACTCTCTCTGGCCTGGTTTATATATGGATCTGATGTTGTTAATTTTGTTTGGTTTCATTCCTTTTTTTAAAGAATTGCTCTTTTAATAAATCATATAAGCAGCTGTTATTGCGGTATCTTGTCCTTTAGACTGGACTGAAAACTAGCCTTATTTTTCAGACAGTGCCTTTGAAAATTATCATTACAATGTCTTCTGGCAAAAAAGAGAGAGATTTGAGTTAGAGTCAAAGACCAGTCAGTATACGGGCTTAAATCAGAGAAGAGTTTCAGTCTTCCTACAGATTCTTAATCCTAGAAGGTGAAAAAACCCCATATGAAATTAAAAAAGAATTGTACAGAAAATAGAGTTAATGCTTTTAACTCACATAATAGGAAGGTAAAATTTTAAACACAGACAATTATTTTTTGTTAAAATTAATAAAACTGAGTATTATGTATTTTATATTCTACAATTCATGCTAACAAGGAGTCTCCAGGGAACCTCTAGAGTTCAAGATTCAAAGTAAAAAACTGTGACTGAAAATCTAGTCTTGGTCACGGCTATTAAAACAGATATCATAAACCTGAATTGGTCTTTGTAAAGTTTAATTCCTTTGTCTGCGTGTAAGAAGATGAATTACTATAAACTTTGGTTTTAGACTTCTTTTTCTGGTCTGGAGAAAAGATGAGGAAATTTTCCCTCTATGACAGCTTGTGTTTGCAAAGCATGATGGATAGCTGGGTTCAAAGCGACTGAGCATCTACTAAAATATTTTCAGGATATGTTTGGTGTAATTTTTTTTATGTGAAAGCCTGACAGATTGTAATAATCAGCACCTTATAAGCCCTTTTCTATTAAAAGGACAGGCGTACACGTGAAAGTTCTTTTATTTGTCAGACGTGACAGTGTATAAAAACAGCATCTGATCTAATTCCTTTATCAATACATCCATATCCGTACACCCAGACGTATACTCATATATGAGCACACATTTTACTTCAATAAGGCTTTTCTACTGCCCTTCCCAACTTTTTCCTTGCATATGTGTCAATGTATTTGTTTCATTTTGCTGCTGGTAAGTAATATTACATATGGTTTATAAACATACCCATCCAGATTAGTGATGGGTGTTTTTATTGTCTAAAGGGCAGCTGTGATTAATGAGACTGCTTAATACTAATGGAGACTCTTGGACTCATCCTTTGAGAACCTCCCTTGGGTTCACCCACTCCACATCCAATAGAGAAAGCAAAGGGTCCATGGGGCAGAAGTGATGCTGACAGAGCTTGAAGTGTTGGGTGGGGAAGGTCTTTGGTTTCCTTAAACCCCAACACAGACTAAGCAAGGATAACAGGAAACTGAGCGCTCCCTCTAAAAGTCTTGTAAAGCCCCTGTGGGAGAGTGTAGCTGCAGTTACAACTGCTACCTCGAAAAACTTTCATACACTACGTATGATGTGTTGGCCCAAATGTTGGAAGTTATACCAAGCATCCTGCTCGGCCTTCCCAGCGGGTGAATCTTGTTTACATGGGAAGATGCTGGGCAGAGTCTGTTGTAAGATTAATGAGGGTAAGTGATGGCTCAACAGAACTGACAATGAGAAGCAGCAAATCCTCTCCAGGCCTTTCCTGTCTGCAGAGTGTAACACAAAACCCTCAGCTACGTAAGAAACTAAATATATTCTTTCTAGGTCATTTTCTTTTTAAAGATTAACTTGAGATCAGACACTTGCATCATGCTGTGCTGATGCCGCTGTGTTTTGCAATATAGTCATTGGTACAGATTTTTAAGGTCTAAATTGTCAAAATAGTTCCGTAGTTGTGTGAAATCTAATCATTTTGCACAGATTACAGTACCTCTGTATTTCAAATGGGTTTTTAAATTCCAGTTGCTGGAACTGCATCTTTAGTTGCTCCTTGACTGTTTGCAGATGTTACAAATGCCTTTGGATCCAGGCAGAGTGATAATAGCTTTGAGCATAGAAATGGACTTGCAGCTGGATTCTCAGGAGATCTGGGTAATAGCTCACATATTGAAATGTGCTCATCAAAGAGGCATTATGGGGGCAGTAAAGGGAACCAAGATTTGCCTGCAATGTGGAGATGAGAAACAGGAACAGGTAGAAAGAATCTAATTTCTCATGGAAATTCTGGCAAAGATCAAACTCCATCATTTTCAGCGCTAATGTTAGGCCAGGATCTGCAACCGTTGCTGAAAGTACCCATTATCTTGTTTCCAGTGCAATTCCGTTTATTACAGTATGTGTCAAAGAAACATGGAAATTTATTCTTCCCAGGGTAAGCTGCTGCTTAACATAAGTGTCAGAAATGTCTAGCCTTTATTGATTAAAATTCTGAGTTCTTTATATGATATAACTATCCTAAGCAGAAATAGCTAATGTGCTGAAAGGCAGTATATTGTATTTGTAAAAAGAACAGCATGGAAAGATTTATGCTCCAGTGATGTCTTGTTTTCTTTACCGTTGCTACAGAGTTGAAAACCCATCTGTCCTCCTTATTATGTTAAATTTATTCAGGAATCACTTAACTGAAGTATCCTTAACCTAGTGCTTCTGCAAACTAGTACATCTACATAGAGAATAGTTATTAAAATAAACATTTCATTATCAGCATCCTAATGCAGTACCATTGTGAGTAATCAATGAGGTCTCTGGAAATTATGGGAATTATACAATATAATTGAGTTATTTATAATAAAATTGTTAAAGAGTTGCTGACCTTCCCAGGTATAAACCTTTTTCTTTTTTTTTTTCATAGAGCCTGCTTGATCTTGTTCTGATTTTGAACACAACATGGTTTTTTCTTTGTCCTTACATAACTTTAGGATAGAAATCTATTAAACTAAGCTCAGGTTTATAAAAGAAGAAAATTATCATGGAGTCACATTACAGAATCATGTTGCGTTCTTTATGCTTTAAAACCATCACTCCAGGTAAGAATTTTATGCTATTCTGCAAAAAGAAATAGAAGCTAAAAGATACAATATGAAAATGTTTTCCATGTTGCTTCTACCTCATACCGTCAGCCCATAGTTTGCCCCTTTTACATTAGTCTCTTAGTCAGCCATGCAGTAAAGTGGGTTGCAATACCCTGCACATTATAGAGAACATGTAAGAATCAAGCTAATGATGAAGCCTCAGTTCTGAGAAAACACATAAGGGAACAAGAAGCTGCCAGCAGGTACAATAAAGGTGTACAAATGCCTTTGCTCTACAGAGTGTGCACCACTCCCCATTCGCCCCTGCCTCCCCACTGAGGGTTGCACACGTACAGAAGTCTTGGTGGAAAGCTCTGGTGGCTATTTCTCATCCGCTTCAGTGCCAAGACTTCCAGCTTAGCTTAAACTGATGATGAAGATGAGGTAAGATAACCTTGCAGAATTAACACAAAAAATGAATGAAAGCGTACCCATGTTCTGCATTTTCAGAAATGAGGGCAGGTATCTCTAGCAGGTGAGTGCTGATCATCATCTGGAGCTCATAAAGTTAGTAACCACATCAAAATGAGGTGTTTGCCCACTCCCTAATTGGAAAGGGAAGGAATATGCATGTAGCTGTGATTTTTGCCCTCAAGACTGTCTGACAACGAAGCACATGGATATACTGGATATCTTTAAATTTATTACAAATATTTTCCTCTCTCCATAAGATGCTTCAGCAATTATTTAGACCCTCAGATTTTCACTAGAAGTCATTGTCCAGGTCTGCATCAGGACAAGTCTGTTGTGAGACCGTCTGTATCAGTGGTTTTGGATGAGTGCCAAAGGGATTGGAGTAGATGCTGCAGTTTTAATTAAGTACTTTTTTCATAGGCAATAGGCTGGTCTCCTTTTTGGTGGATATAGGATTAGTGACGCTTTGAGAGGTTAGCAGCCAGGCAAGTCACCAGCATGAAAATTAGTGGAATAATTCTATCAGAGAGCCTATTCCATGTCAAGAAAAAACTCAAGAGAGAAGCAGTTAAAGCTTACTTATTTATTAGGCAGCTGAGTTTGGGGGTGGACTAGCTAGACTGTAGCTGGGGGGCTTTCCTTACAACATTTAGCCAAGAAGCCTACCTCAGAAGTTGGGTAGGAAAAGGTTGTTCTGTACAGGCTTACTAGTCCTTCCAAAGAGAGGACTTAGGGACACCGTTGTTGGGAGGAGGGTAGGAGGGTTAAAACACAAACATGACTGGTATAAAATAAGTTAGACCCAGATGTCCTAGGCTTGGAGGGTCTTCACCTTGACCTTTGAGACAGACGAGGACAAATCACATGAAGACCTGCAAGAGATGCTGCCTTGCATCTTTTGTTATGCACAGGAGTGATGGTGGAGGAGGGGACTTTCCAGCTCTTGTTACTCTTTTGAAAAGCTGCACTGCTGCGTTTCATTTTGCTTAACCACACAAAAAAGGCAGAAGGAGGGAGGCAGGAGTGAAGCATCCACATCAAAAATAGCAGAAGGAAATATGGGAGGAGGGTGGAGAGGTGGGTTGGTATTGTCTGGTTTATGGCCCTTCTGTGCCATCTGAATGGTACAAAAGGCTAAAAAACAGCTTGAGCATCTGTGTTACTGTCTGCACAACTATGATAATGAAGATCCACAAACGCTTAGAGGAATAAACAACATTTCAAGTTTCCTGAGGTTATATAAAAGAAATATTTATTCTATCTGAGAAGGAGTATGCAGGGAAGTATTGCATTTAAAAAAACCCTGCAAAATGTGTTCACAATGTGAGGGAGCAGAGCAGCACAGTGAGCAACCTTAACTAGTCTGTTTCCAAACTTTTGACTGCCTAACCATGCAGCCTTAATGCTCTGTTACCATATTTGTCGTGCACACAGTATTATACAGATACATATAATACTGACTGTCTGGCTAGATATAGATATCTTATTTTTACTGGAATTTTAGCTTCAGCCTCCTCTCTGCTTCTCTTTTCACAGTTCTCCTTAAGCAGAATGTGAAACTAATACTTTAGAATTTCAGCTGCACTTTTGAACCTGTGATATTTGAAAGCGATTTTTTCTCATCACAACCTGAAACTGATATGTTGTTACACAGCAAATATTGCACTCCTCAAAACTCTCCACTTCTAGAAGATGCAGTGCATATCCTTTCAAAGATGTGGGATGCATGTGAAAAAAGGTATCAGGATTACTTGGCTCATTGGAAATTATCACTGCAGCTCTTTTCTCTACCACCTTTTTTCTTTACACAAATGCCAAAATTTTCCTCTTAAAGATGTTTAAAATTCATATTCTGTCATGTAGATCTGTGAGTTGTTTATTTTGAAACGTGAGCTTGCCTGTGAAAACTATATTATGCATTTGGGTATTGATGCTACGTAAAAAATATATTAACATAAAGTAAATCCAAGCTCAGGTGCATAATTAAATCTAAGACAGCAATTATTAAAGCACTTGAATGATACCCAAGACCAAATTCTGCCTGGCAATGAAAGCCAATGACAGTGGGCTCCTGCAACTCTTAGATTATCAAAGGATCTTGGCATCTGAGTGGTCTCACAGATCTAGGTACCTAAATACCATCTGAGGATGGACAATATCTCTCTATTATTTTACAAAGGCATCTGATCTGGGTGGCAAACAGGAGGGGCAGAGGACGGAGCACAGTCCTGGAGCCCAGTAAGGATGATGCCTTGAAGTTGTGGGCATTAAAGGAAACTACAAAACAGTCCGCAGAGCAAGAAACAGCAGCCTTGGCTCCTCCTTAAATAGAAGAGGATATCATGAGAGATGCTGGGTTTTGTCACTTCAGAACAGGATCAGATGCAAAGGTTACAGTAAGGAACTTCCTGGTGAAACCCCAAGTATCCTTAGCCTTTTCAATGTCGGGGAGGTTAAGCAAGGTGTTTGTGAGTTGCGTTATTGGATTCAAGTGTCTAAATCTCACTGAAAACCTACCCAAGGTATCTAACTGCTTCTACTGAATCGATTTTGTTTCCCAGCATGTTTCCTGCTTGCTGGGGAAAGGGGAGCGAGCAGCTGTGTGGTACTTAGTTGCTGGTTGGGGTTAAACCACGACACTCACATAAGAATATAAAAGAGTTTCTTGCTCCCTTTGGTAAGCACATCAGTCCAATAACCTGCTTGTCAACAGAAACCAGCTCTACACTTTACAGAGGGGAATCAATGATCCTAAGGATATACACATTATAAGTGTATACAACCACCAGGAAGGTTGTAGACAGCTTCATCTCTTAAGCTGGTCAGACCCAAAGATTTGTTTGGTTAGCTGATGATGGTTTCTTTGAGAAGACCTATGTGCTTAATGCAACGGCTCAATATGCAACATTAATTTTAATTAACAAATTGCTCGCGGACCTATAGCTCTATTGCATTGTTACTGTAGCTGAGGTTAGGAAATTGTCTGAAGGAAATAAATTTGAAGCAATTCAGGCACAGGTAAATAGCCTGTTATTATCTATGAACCATCGTCATTACAGTCACTTCTGAAAAATCATGTGTTCCCCGTGGTTCATTAGATCTGTTTTACTGCCCAAATAAATGAGCTACTTTGAGATGTCAGCTGTGAAGACTGAAACCTTAAGCAGAAGGATTTATTCCACCAAGAAAGATAGCAATCAGCAACATGAAAGACCTTCCAGAAAACGTCTTTTACAAAATTCATGGTTTTATTAATTCATAATGTTAAATATTTTTAGCAGCTGACTAGTCACAGGATTTCATCAAGATGTGGATTCATAAACAAAGACAAGGCATCAGCTTCCCTTTAGCAGCTTTGCTTTGATACCCTTATTCTTTCAAAACAAAAGGTAACATTCTCAAAATGGAAATGTTCTATTTCAGCAGATCTGCCTCCTCAATCGTCAGAAAATGTCTTTAAAATGGCCAGCATGGGGCTTCCACCAAGACTTATCAATAACTGAGCAACAAAAGCCCCCACGTTATGGAATCAGAAAACAGCAAGAAAGGAGCAGGGGAGCTGGGGGTTTGTGCTGCCCTTGCCACAAATAGATTCTAGAGCAGGCCAGGCTGGTTAATGTGCTTGTAGTTCCTGAGCAGGTACTGGCATGGTGGCATGTTGTATTTACATCATGCTATAACATTACAGGGGTGTTGTGAAGAGAGGCAGCAGAGAGGAAGGCTGCTCCTGGTGACTGTACTGTGGTTTGAAGGGGAATACACTAGAAACAAGGGATGAAGGAAAACAACATCTTCCATAAGAGCATCCAAGCAAGCCAGACCACCAAGACAGGGCAGGACAAGTGGTGGGAGAAGAGTAAAGCAAGGAAATCCTGAAGGAGTAGGGGCTGGAGGACTTCTAAAGGGAGCAAGAGGCTACCTGCAGTGGAGGGCAGATCTACACCAAGCCTAAGAAATGACAGTGGCCTTCTTAAGGACTCTAAAAAGAAGTCAGGGGAGAGGACTCTTTCTCTCAATCACAGGAATACTGAAAGTTGCTAAATTTGAAAGAAAGCCTGGAGAAAAGGACCCATCCTTCTCAAGAGGGACATCAGTTTTATAGATTTTCATATTTTATTTCTCACTTTAAAGGTTATCTTGTTTTACTGTGTGTGAAATTTAGGAAACATCCCCCACCTCCTAATAAATCTTAATTTTAAAGGGTAGAAAACCATTAACTTTCAGTAGACAGGAAGGATTTGCTTTCTATTACATGGCCTTTCTGGTGCAAGGCGTGTGAGTAGGTCCTACAGCACCAGTTGTAGCTGTCGGTACTGACAAACCCTACAGAAGTAGAGGATAGCTAAGGAGTAATGTTGAAACACTGTAGGAGAGCTGCTCAGGAACAGGGAGGCAGCTCTTCTTTCCTCTCTCATAGCAGCACCAAAATCTGAGAGCATATATCTTGAGTATTCATGATCTCTTTCAGCTAAGTAACACTACCTAGCCTCTTGGACCTTTCAAAGGCAAAACCTAGCTGGCCTTGCACATGAACATGCAGTAGAAAAGTGCTGATGAGGAAATAAGGAACAGGCTGCTAGAAATCAAAGAATGACTTCCCTGAAAGCTGCCTGTGACTTACTTGAGGGTCTATGGTCAAAAGATTCACGTTGATGTACATCCATATTATGGCCTATGTGATGGCTTCTTATATGCTCCAGAGTAAAGTGTAAACCTGTCCGTTACCCAACACTGCCTGTGCAGCAGCCTGTGCTCCAAACCAGCCACAGTAAGGATATTGAACATGCTTTTTTCCACAGTGCAGTAGGGTACATGTGGGGTACGTGCAGCATATTAGATTGGTTTCCAGCCACCTACCAGTATTTCATGGCAGGAAATTTGCACAGCTCTTGCTGTAGCCAACTGACAGATAATAAGAGAAAGGTGCCATTGTTAGAACTATCAGTATTGGATTTTCTAATACAACCCTGTTGTAATAAGATCATACACATTGCTCTAACTGCAATCAGAACTTCTACTGAAGGAATGAGCCTGAATAATAATAAAAGCAGAAAGCATTTTAAGTAAATAGAATTTCCCAGATACTGCATAATGTTGTTTGTTATTGCTATCTTTTATGAGCCTTGAGAAATATATTGTATAAGAATGATTTCCTTCAATATAAGCTGTTATCATGGAGGTCTCCTATGTCAATTCTTATTTAAAATATATTTCCTTACAGTCTTGATATTATGAAAGCATAAATTAATGTGACCTCTTTGCTTCCATTCCATGTTCTTATAAAGCCTCACCGTAGCTCTCCAAAGAACAGTTACGTGCTGCTTTGTATGAATGTAGCCTAAACCACTCCAAATAATAAGACCCATTTTGGCAGTAAAAATTCATTTTATGTACAGCTTTCGAAGCCCCTGAAAAGCCAAGGTCTTTCAGTGAACCTTGCACAGAACATTTTTTTCTTTGCTTGAGAGTGAAGAAGCATGTAGATGATCTCCCTCTCTGCTCTCCTAATGGAAAACCTCCATGAGCCTAAACAAGTGCTGCTTCTTTTGAAGAGCCTGTGGAGGCACAAACAGGGAGCCTGACAGCACTAGCAGCTACTGCAACAAAAATGCCCTGGCAAATGTAGAAGGGAGGGCAGGCTATTTCCATGAGCTATAGTAGCACATGATTTCCCTCCTGCCTAAAGCTTGCCATTGGCAAAAAGACAAAGCCAAAACAAACTCCTACACTGAAATGCACATCCCTGAGTCATATTTTCCTATTAAAGCAATTTTCCTGCTTTGCACAATTTGCTTTTTATTTTGATACATATTTACTGTTGCTGACAGCATATAACAAGTATAATTTCATTGCTTCATCTACATCAATTTCTGACCACTGGATCTTATTATACTATTTTCTATTAGTGTAAAAGAGCTGTATGTCTTCAAAATTTCTTGCTTAGGTAGTTAAAAATCTTGTTCACAGGCAAAAAGGAAGCATAGCTTAGATAAAAAGTCTACATTTATCATTAGTACAATTGAAACCCTGAGTCTAATCCAAGAATCATTATTAGTCCAGATATAACTGTTATGGAAAGAGAAAGCGTATGTCTATGCAGAAAATGTTCAGTAATAGTAACAGTGATATGGTTAAATTTTTACACATACACTTAGTTTCTGTGTCTTTTCCTGATGTTATGCTCACCCTCTTAGTCCTCAGGCTGGTGGTTTCGTTCTGGAGTTGGCAGTGTTAACAGTGAGTTGTCAGTATCCAAAGTTCTTTGCCAGGAGGAAAATATTGTTCACATTGGTGTTTTCTCATGTATGTTAGATACTATTTCTTCATTCACTTTCTTATCCTGAAAACAGTTTTGTCCAGCTCTAGGACTGCATTTATTCAGCTGTGAGGTCTCCAGTGTTGAACCTGTGCCCCATATCTTATCACCTCAAGCCTGTGCCCCTGCTCTCTGCAGCCTATGCTTGTACTAGTAAACCATGCTGGTACCACACAAAGATAAATGCAAGCAAAGCAAATCTGCCATAAAGTCCTAAAGAGTTAGAGAAATTGCTGTCACAAATAGAACAACTAAAATAAGGCTGCAGGCAGGTGAAGGCAAGTTCAGACAGAGAAAGTCCTGGAACCTTGCAAACCCAGTGCAAATATTATGGCATGTTACTAGCCATGACTGTATTGTATTACAGATCAACATAATCACAGTATGTTATTATATAATAACTATTTTCCTTTCTTAGAGACATGAAACAAATACAACTTGTTTAGGCTTTTAGTGTAAAACATGAATTTCATCCCCCCAAGTAATTCCGTAGCTCCCATAAGTACCTCACTTTCTTCTGTTATCTTCAGTAAAATGTTTATATGACAGCGATAACAAAATAGTTTTATAATGTAACATGTGTAGGTTAGTGAAACTCAACCTAAAGGACAAGGTGTTAAATTTTCTGGCTATCACCTGTCCAGACAGTGCTTCATGCTCGTTTAGCCTCCAGTATTTTCAGTTTTATCATCTAACATGGCTCAAAACAAACCTAGAAGTTTGAACACAGAGAAAAAGAAAAAGCTGGTAGGTGCAGGGCCTTGTATAAGCAAAGGCAAGCACTGTTAGGACTGTTCTGTATGCTTTAGTTTAGGAAGCATCACATGTCCAGACCCTACGACTGGATTATCCAGCATATGTCCACCACAATTAGCTGTCATGAAATTTCATAGTCTTATTTCCTAAGAAATTACATTTGAGATCGTGTTATTGATACGAATATTTTGTTTCGATTTGTTCCCCCTTCCCACCAAAGAGTTTTTGTACCACTTCCTACAGTCCGTTTAATTCACAACAGAAGTAAGTCATCTCAGAAAATACTGGTTTTGTACTGAGAGAAACATGAGTTTGATCATTACCAAATACAAGAAAATCACAGAATCACATAGACAACCTAGACACTCACTGGTCTTTGCTGGGCTACTGCTCATGGAAGAGCTTGCTCAACAGTTAACAGCTTGCTGGGCAGAGTTTCAGTGCCAGCCATTGCAACAGCTCTTCTCTAGCTGAAAAAACTTTTTCTAAAGAATAAATAGAGATAAGGTAAGGGGGTTTTGAGACCCTTATAAGTTTCTATCTTCAACCTTCTTGCCACAGCATTCCAAGTACAAAACCGCAGCTTTTCTCTGATTGCCTGTGCATCAATCCAGGAGGTGCAGAACTGTTGCACTGTATAACAGCTGGGGATAGAACAGCTGGAATGGGCCCTTCTACACCAGCCGTCCCATGCTACATGTCTGCTCCTATCACTCTGTCACACTGAAATTTTAACAGGGGTAAGGGAAAAGAAGAGCCAATGTAGTGCTCCCCAGCCACCTACATCCTATGTCCACTTGGGTATCCATACTGGCAGCTTTCTGTTAATTTTCCATTCGTTGCTAACATTAGCACATAGCACAAGTGTGGAGATAGATAGTTGCAAACAATAGAACCATGAATAGGAATGGAAATGGAGATTTATATCACTTAACCATCGGGTCAGAACACAAAGCACAGGTGCTGTGCATTACCACAAACCCAGTCTAGAGTAGAAATATCTTTAGGGCTCTGTTGTTGTTGCCAAAAGGATGACATTTTTGCAATGTCCCTTAGTACAAATCTTGTGAGACAGCAGTCGTATCTTTGAAACATAAAAATATCTGTCTTCAGTTCATATCAAGGAAAGAGTATATAGCCATGGAGTAGCTGGTGGATTCTTCCATTTTAAGTATCTCTTCTGTTTGCTTGGGGGTTTTGTTCCACCTGATTTCTACTAATCTTGTAAATTACAAGATTTCATAGAAAAAAAAATATTTCTTTTCTCTGTGGCAAAGGCACAGACACCCTCCTATCAAATAGTGTACTGCTGAACTGATCTGAATGAGAAATAACAGCTCTTATTCTGCTGCTACTGTTTTATTTCAGCAAGATCTAGATATCCCAGGTGGAGAGAGAACAATACTACAATGTGCTGTCTACACACACAGTGAAGAGCAGTTTCTGTTCTGATAAATTTATGATTATCCATTCCATGTGAACTTTTAGGTTTGCATGGCCCATTAGGGCCTCAAGTGAGGTAGGCATTTAAACACGTGCTTAAATCCATTCATGTTCTGAAAACTAATTAAGCACACACTTGATTTTAATGATGGATCCTGTTCTGAGGCCTATAAAGCTGAAATGACATTGAACTTGGACAATGTTCCCTTTCTTTTTCTTTGGAAAGAATAACCTAGGAAGTCCCATGCATGAGCTCATGTTGTTAGTGCAAAGCAAGGCTTTTCAATTTCCATGTGCAAATATTAGGAATTGAAATAGTGAGGATTATTTGTAATAACTTAAACTTACCCAGTAAACTAAGATGCAGGGATGCAAAGGTGTTAATTCACAGAAGCTAACTTTTGTCTAGTGAAACTGGGCAATTCAGAAAGACAGGACAAGGCTTCTGCCTCTTCACTAACTATAAAGGCAGCCTAGGAAGATTAATATGACTAGTGTCAAGCTAGCAGTCATTCAGTACTTGTATAATCAGACCGAGATTTCAACACTCTCCCACAATAGACATTATAAAAGTGCAAAGTAAATTAGCTAATGTTACATTTCACATCCTGACTTCTGTACATTTTCATTTGCAGCTTTAATTGTTCCATTAACAGTGCCATAGATGCCTTTGTTTTGTTTTCTAAGCATTGCTATCATAAGACCAACCAAAGCTATAAAGTTATTTCACACTGAGATACGCATGATGCCTATTGATGTCAAAATTAAAGGTTTCTGAAGAAACAGTGCCGTAACCTTATTATTAGTTCATTAATTGCTCATCCAATTTGGACTGGGTATGACATTTCATAATATATTCCATTTCACCCTCTTCACCGCACTATGCAGGGCAGCTAAGAATTTTGAAAGCTTTAAGGAGGTCTTTCTGTTTATGAGGGCAAAGGCGATGTGTAGGCATTCCTTAATGATGTAGGTCTGAATCAGTGCAGAAGTGTTAGAAATGAAGCAGCAGCATATTAAAAAGGAGGTTTAGAGAGATTTTAGCAAATCTGTCACTGGTATTTGAAAATACTGGGAAGTACACAACAACCACGGAATTTAAACAAGGAGACAAATACCTCAGCTTAACCTTGCAAGTAATGGGAATAGCAGGCAGAGTCTGGCCCATCCCTGAAGGACTTGTTTTGATCTATATTAACTGCTTAATCTACTGAGTTCATTTTAACACCATTTACAAAATAAGAGTACACGTTTAGCAAGAGAACAGACATAAAAACACCTCAAAGCTCGTGCTAAGCTTGTACTACTCAAGGTGGCTGTTAGAGAAACACAGGCCTGGGGCACATGACAAGTCATAGAACAAGAAGATAAAGAGGCCAGCAATATATTTACAGATATTAAAATTACACTTCTGAAAAGAATTATGCATTCCTTTCATAAATGTACAGATTGGTCAAAAGGTAATGATTTCTTTTACAACAGTGAATTGATGTGATGCTTTTTTCAGGAGACAACTATAATAAAAAGGACTGCCCATGGCAGGGGGGTTGGAATTAGATGATCTTTAAGGTCCCTTCAACCCAAACCATTCTATGATTCTATGGCTTTTTTTAGTAGTATTTGTGACTGAAATTTGGCAGCACGCAGGTGTGCAATTATTAAAGATGGGAGGAAGACACATCCTTACCTTTTCCCTCACCCTGCCTCTTTGCTACCTTTCCATCCTACCCAGGTTCCCTCTCCTTCCCCAACCACCAAGTACATTGATCTGAACCCACATGTATACTTGACTCTCCTTACAAATGTACGTCCCTGGCAGCAGAAACTTGTGCTTTCAGCTGGCTTGAGCCCCTGCGTGCACTGTGGTGTGCAATCCCCCCCTTTTTATGCAGTGTGCAAGATTTTGCTGGGTTTGCAATGTGGCAATTATTCTGAGGAAAATGGGAGAGATCTCACATTTCCCTTTATGAGAAAATACTTACAGTATCTGCTGGGTCACAGAGAGAAAGCAAGTGTGCTGCAGAAATTAACCCAAGATGCACTGGGCAAGAAAAGAAAGAGAAGGTCCCTCACTTCCAAGATATTTATCGAATGCCAGCTTATTCCAAAGTGTATGAAACACTGAAACAGTTGTGGGAGCAACTCTCCTTTTCTGGTCTGTTGGGTGACTGCCCAGCCACAAGGCTGCTGTGTGAAAAGAGGGCCCTCCTCCTCCTTTGGCCATGTTTTAAAAGAAAACAGCTATTGCCTCAATATCCTCTACATGTCCTCCAAAAACCCTACAGATCAGCCCTCGTTCGGAGGAAGGTTTTGTTTCTAGGTCCTAGCTGATGTAAGCTTTGCTATGAGTCACTGAAAAATGGAGCAGTTCTTCATATACCTCCAGGGGCATGAGAAAGCTGCATGTGGGAAACTCCAAAATTAGGATGCTAACCAGTTGGGGGTGTTCCAGGGTTGCAGCAGTGGTCTTGGATCCTGTCCCTGAGCCTGCATGTAGGCAGGAGTTGCGTGACGGAGCTCTCCTCAGCATTTCTCAGTGCAGAAACATTCAGCCTTTGCCACAAAATCTCAGCTTCCTTGTTTTTTTCTTTTACATGTACCTGAAAGTGTCCGAAAAACACATACCTTCAATCTCCTCTGAGTCATCAAAGAGCCCAAAACAACACTCCCGGGAGCCTGGGGACAGACTTAACACTGCCACCATGAAATTCAACATTTTGCTAAGGTACCACGTGAGTCAGTGTTTTGCTGCAGATTTAATTATTTGGCTGCTGTCAGAAGCCTATATGTATTTTAATTTTTTAAGACACATTTCTCAGTGAGACTGGATGCAGTTCTGCATTCTTCCTTGCAAGAGAGGAATTCATTGACTGCAGTGGGGGTAGGAGAACAACAGCTATATTAATCTAGAAATGAAGGTGAGAACACAGAAAGAAATGGCTTTCTACTAACCATATTTGCCTGTCAATGAGAGATGATAGCATAAAGTAGGGTGATGAAATTCTTTGTGTAAGGATACAAAGCCTGACAAGCAGAGAAGAAAATACTCCTTAGCATCTGCTATGACTGCAGAAAGTGAGAACAAAGGAAAATCCTGTATAACCTTTCCCATTACCCTGTATGCCCATATCCATGTAACACTTGGACGCTATTACAGCTCTTTCTTCACTGCACACAGAGACTTTGTTCCTTTGATCTTAATGGACTTCTGTTCTTTGGACAAAGTTTTCCTTGGGTGATAAACAGTTCATGTAGTTCTGAGAAGAAGATTTTCTGTATGCCACTTGAGAACAGCTGCTAATAACGGTTACAACCTGAAATGGAGAGTTTGATCCTGATAAACACATCAGTTGGAAAAATTACCTTAAAGGTAGGCCCAGGAACAGGTAGGGATTAGATCTTCAGGCAGTTGAAAAGTGCATAGGTGGCATGGACTGCTATTAAACTGCACTAGTGTTCACCACCTGTGGATCTGGTCCAAGGTCAGGACGGAGAAATCAGCGCAATAATTATACATTCTGGTTTGCAATTAGAAACCGCAGATGAAGTAATGAAAAGCTTTCCAGAACATCACTTACCATATTATTGGGTGGGTTCTTTTAATGGGTTCTTAAAATTAATTTTGCTTAAGTGACTAACTAGACGGTCACTATTCAGCTTAGGAAGTACAAACATGCTGGGGTAACCAAAAGAGAAAGGACTGAATTGATTTTCATATTAATAGGAGAGTTCATCCTAGAGAGAAAAGGTTAATTTGCTTTTCAGTGAGTTTATGAAGAGAGTGCTTGTGGCTAGGATGATAATTTATAGCTAAATCATATGTTAAAAGGCAAAAGTGATTACAGAAAAAACTAGGGACAGCATTTTCAGTATTAAGCAACACAACTATCAATCAACAATATTCTCTGTGCTTTCTTCTTACCCCAAGCTCAAGGATTTGAGAAACAAGCCAGAATTGTGCTGCTTCTCTTTTCTCTACACAGTAGATATCTTAACAGATGCAGAACAAGAGACACTACTATCCACCCAGCTTTAATGTTGCTCATTGTGATAGTCTAAGAGCACTCCTTAAATATACATGGCTTTGGTTGAACTTGGCTTACCTACAAGAGTGCTGTCTGCAGGTACTGACTTTTCACCTGGTTAGTATCTTCAGATTTATGACTTTTCAGACATGCAAGTAGAACAATACCTGCCTGAGATGATGACTTGACGTAGATAAAATCATTGTGAATATAGGCTGGTTTTTTTTGTGTGTGTGTCTTTTATTTTAGCCAAGAAGAAATTGTGATATTGGGCAACTCTTTATGAGATGAATAGGCTTTTTTCTTCCATATGTCTAAGTTAAGTAGTTGAAATTTTGGCTAGCCACCTGCAAGGTTAAGTAGTAATAGTATTGGTAACTATGCTGCTGAGTTAAGAAGTGTTACAATTAATGTGACTTGATGGAAGTCACTTGGAAAGAGATGTTAACATAATAAGGAAAGGCTTGCAATGTCATTGTACTGATGTGACTGAGGACCAGTGGCAACATCTTGCCCATCCTACGTTTAGTGTTACATTAAAGGCTTAAAAAGACATGCAAACCTAGACAAGCTCAACAAAAAAATACCTAGCAAGGGCTGCCCTTTGGAATTTTTGAAATAAAGAATTCTAACTCATCACCTTTAGAATTGTGATTTTTGCTGTGCCTGCCATAGTTTGGATGGAGGTGGAATGAGAAGCCCAAATCAGCCTGACATCTGGAAGGCCATGCTTTAAAATTCTACCCCTTGTTGTGTGTCTGAACTTGCAGATTTCTATGGGAAAACCTCCAAGAAAAGGAGATTCACTCAAAATGTATCATTTAACAGTACCTAAATAATTAAACAAACAATGGCATTATAGTGGCTTTCTTCTTTCACCAAATTCTTTAAAAATACCAAAACTGCAATTTATCTTTTAAAATTGGATGGAAACTTCCTTCACCGTGAGAAGTGTTACGGCCACAAAGTCAGCAGTAGTGTACATCAATTGATATCAATGACATTATTTCATGGTCAAATGAACCTGTTTGAACCTAAAGTAACTGTTTGGGTTCTACGTGGTTTTTATTGTTTCATATTGCATCAGCTGTCACTTTTATCAGGAACATACTCAATATTAATTTTTTCAATGTACTGCTGTTTTCCTTTTGCCCATAGATGCCAAAGGATTTAGATAAATAACTGCAATTGCTGTCAATGAAAGTTACCCATACACTTCAAGGCCTTAGTCCTACAAACAGGAGCTGCCCCATTAAACTGAATGAGCCTTATTACATGCAGGAAGTTTCTCAGGTAGAGGGGTGTTGGGAAGAGCAAGCCCTAATATATCACATTTGTTCAGAGGAGGGCATATTCCTACATTGCCTAGCTTATCCAAAAGCAAAATGACATGTAATGTATCTGTGTCAGTGGGTTTTATTTTGGTTGGGTGTCATCAGAGCATTTTTTTGCAAGATGGAAGTGGATGGGTAGAACAGGATCGTGCAACAGTGAACATCTCAGCCTTAACCTAGTTGATGACATATGGGAAGAGCAATAGGCAGTACAACAAAGACACACTGGATTTGTCCAGCTCTAGTAGGATATGATTGGCATTTAATCAGAAGGGAAAGCATGGAAAATCTATAACACATGTTTGAACAGCAAGTTTCATTCACAGCTCATACCTGAATCAAATTGCTGGCAACTGGCATGATTGATGTATCATTTTTTCCAAATGGAGAGATCCTGGCACTTCTTTTGTTCCTGCCAAATTATCACTGTCTTCACTGTGAAGGAGATGGTAAAACTATGCCTGATATAACAGAAGAATTTGAAACAGCTTGTAGCTAAAAAGAAAACCAACAACCTCTTTTTAGCATTGTGGCAGGACTGAAAGATATTTGAGGAAAAAGAAAAGTTGAGACAGTATAAAACACTGCCAAAGCAGGTTTTCAAAGGATATTTTTACATTTATTTTTAGCTTAGTTTTAGTGCAGCAATGCCCATGAGCTTCAGTCACCGACCAGAGTAACACAGAACAGCAACAACAAAAAGCCTGTTTTCAAGTAGCTTGAAATTGCACCAGATTGCCCTCTTTCTGGTATTAAACCACATGCACAAAAGGAGCATGTGTTTTTAATACTGAGAGGTAATTCTTGAGGAAAAGGAAATGCTGGCAAGCCTGCGGGGCCTTGTTGCAAAACCTGACAGTAAAAATTAAGTAGGTTTTGAGTAGTCAGTGCTATCCTCCAAAAGAACTTTTCTTTATGCCAATAGCCAGGTTTTGTAGTTTGAGGCTGAACCTTGCAAAACATCACAGCTTGTCTCCAGGATGACATCTGCACTTCACAAACTGGAGAAGACAACTAAATGGTTCTCAACCCAAATCAGCTCTTGACACCTCTGAGGTGGAAAGGAATGCATCAGGAGACGATTTGAGGCTGGATTGTGCAGGGATGCTTCAGACTAAAACCATTTTAGGCTCATCTTCCAGTAGAGAAAGGTCCCTGATGCTCCTGAGGCAATGGGGCAAAGAAGAGAGTACTTCTGCACCCTTGGCTGACATGTACAAAAGTACATATAGGTATTTTTACAGGCTATAAGAGTTCAAATTGACCAAGAAATAGATAAAATCTGTAATCTTCAGGATGCTATCTGCAGTAAAGCTTATGTATTGCAGCTCACAAACTATGTTAAAAGTAAGTATCTTCTTTGCTATGGCAAAAGAACAGTTGCACCTTCCACATTTCTAATCTCACATGTGAGCATGATAAAATCTTCACAACATGCCATTAAATATGCCTTTACAACATCCATTCTGCCTCAGCTAGATATATCTTTGAATCCTCCCTTTGCGCTGGAGATTAAACTCTCTCCCTGGACAGCGGAGAAGAATTAAAGTATGACCTGATAGTTTCTCTGTTTGACAATAATATTGTCTGTTGGTTTGTGCTGTATCCAAGATACCGTTCTCTGATCAACGCTCAGAAAACAGACATTGATGGTTTTAGCTGATCAGCATCTGTATGTATACCGTTTGGCATTTTAGTCACAAAACACACTTTACAAAATGTTGCAGCAGGTGGTTTCTAGACTGTGCACAGTGATGCTCAACGCAAATACTTCCCTGCATCACCTAGGTAATGCCTTGAAACTTTTCTCTGTCTTAAACAAAGAGCAGTGCTGTTGAGTATGGCCAGTGGAGTCCAACCTTTTGACCGAGACATGGCTTGCAACCTGTATGAACATATGGGAAGCTTGTCTGACCATTGCCATCCTCTATTATAGGACAGGACATCAGCTGCTAGCTGGTCAAAACACAGATACTTCTATACCTGAGATGCACCCACTAACTTTGGGTAAGCACCTGCACAGGTGACAATACAGGGAAGGAACTTGCTGTTCCCTGCTATAAGTACATAGGTGCTCCTTACACATGACCATACTCTCACCTTTCGCATAACTGGAAGATTCAAATTTTAGTCAAGTAGTATATGCATGTCAGGTTAAGGTGAGAAGGGAGAAGCTGTGAGGGTCCCTCAGGAAAAGGGCAGAGGAGAGCAGGACACAGGGTTACTCCTCCTGAATACAGCCTGCTCCCTGCCCTAAGATGCCTTTAAGAAGATGTTTGCTCACGCATAGTTTATTTTATAAAACAGTACTTCAAACCTTTAATTCATTTAAGCTTTCCCCCCAAATTCACTGCAATTCCTTTAAACAGAGAATGTTGGTAGTAAGTGAAAAAGCAGGTAACTGTGATGCATCTCACAGGAATCATCACTCATCTTCAAGGCTTGCAAGGAGAGAGGGTGGATGCAAAACTGGGGAAAACAAGCAGCTTCTGGGAGAAGATCACAGTTTACTCAAGTTTAACATCCATTACCTTTCTTACTGTAAACAGATGGTCCAATGCCAAATATAGGGGAGCGTGTCAGTTCCCAGAATTAGGAATAGGGTCTCTGTGCAAAAAGTAAAATTTGCTCCTCCTGTGAAAATCTGTGGAGAAGAAAACCAGTGAGATCATCCTCAGAAACTTCCTCTCCTCAACCAGTCCATGGAAAATGGACAGAAATTTCAGGAAATAGCACTTAATCAACAGTTCAACTCCCTCTAACCCCCTTAATATAGCAGAGATGAAGCTGTAAGTAAGTCACCCAGTGATACATGTCTCCAGACTGGCTCTGTGAGAGCTGAGCACCATCAGGCCAAGAACGGATGGCACCATCACAAGCTGCACAGGTCCTGCATTGACTACAAGCCAGGTGGGGAGAGATCTGGGCACCGCTGAGCCCCCAACACCTTGCCATCCCTCAGCTCCCTGTCACCGGAGAGACCCAGGGCAAAGGTGAGAGAGGAGATAGCTGGAACATTTCCAGATCATAATGAAGGTCATAGAATCATAGAATTGTTTAGATTGGAAAGATGTCGTGTGCCAGCTTCAGGACACAGAGCACAAAGCCTGCCATTCCATACAGGTGGCATCTGTGTGGAAGGAGGGATGAAAAGAGGATAAATTAGCCAGAAAAGTGTGTGGTGGTTCACACAGAAAAGTGTGTGGCTTCATCAAGGATGATGAAGCACAATCACGGTTGCTTACGAATAGCGTATATTCTAGTAGATATAACAATGAATTAAGGCTGCTATGAAAATGCATAATTTCTCCTTTTTTTACTTTATTTTTTATTTTCATTAACATCTGCTGGCTTGGGAGCAATTCCTGTACACATTTCCAGATTCCATAAAGTGATTTATAGGCCCCTGGAAATTATTTTAGATATTCAGGTCCATGTTTCAACAAACTTCAAGCTGATGGCTGAACTATAACTTTGGAATCCAATTTAAATTGGCCATTTTAGCACAAAGCTACACACATTTTTTTTATTGCAAATTGATAGAGGAGACATTCTCTGTTGTAAAACAAATTGTATTTTGTTTATCTAGCATTTAAATGTCCAGTGTGCTAAAGCAATACAAAAAAAAAAAGAGCTGAAGTAATGCATAAGACAAATTCCAACTCCGTTTGACATTTTCTTCCAGCATGATGATTTTCAGCCTTTTTTTTCTTCATTTTCAAACACCTCCTAGCCCTTCATTGCAAACTGCTCCCATTTGAATCCATCTTTCTTAGATATGGCTGATTAAAACTGGAGACAGTACTGCAGATAAGGTCTCAGCAGTACCTTGTAAAATGGCATGAACTCTCCCTCATCTCTACTGAAAATATCCTGTCAGAGGCACACTTGGATTGCCATTGCCTTTTCACAGCTCTGGTGACTCTCTGTTGTCCCATGGCCAACACACCCAGATCCTTCTCAGCATCAGTCAGCCCTAGCTAATGAGCTCCCAGCATAAAGCAAAAAAGTGATAATAGTCCCCAAGCCCAAGGCCATTTACACTCGGTACTATACAATTTAATTCCACTTCTATTATTTTTCCCCTGAGGTCATGCAGTTCTCCCCCCCATGACAGCCTGATGCTCCTTACACTGGTGCCTCCTCATGGTGTCATCAGCAAATTTGATTTGTCCCCCCTGTATTACACTGCATCATTTGCATGCCAACACCACTAAAATACATACTAAGCAGTATCACACTGCTCTGAAAACACCCATGAAACTACAGCGAGCCCGTTCTTTTAACAAGGGTGCAGAAGTACAGCTAGAAAAGTGCTAAGACAAGTACAGACTGTAAGTCTCCCCTCCTCCAGCCATGACATTGCAGCTCCTTCTACATGAAGGACCTCACGCCACAGAGCTACTTTGGAGGGACACGCCAAAAGGGTTACATACAGTGCAGCCCACTGTATGGACACGCCAGGCAGGAGCTAAAGCATTCAGGAGAAAAGCCATAGGATGTGGCTGTACGCTGCTGGGGTGAGCACAGGCACCCCTGATACACCAGGGCTGCTGATGTCCCCTGAGCCCAGGGGCCCATGACATACCCCCACATGCAGCAGCCACCAGGAAAACATCTCCACTGCCGAGGCCCCCCGACAGCATGAACCCTAACAGGCTGCCACAGGAGCCATGGGGCATATGAGAGCAGGAAGAGAAAGAAACAGAGGCAGGGCAAGGCCCTTCAGGTGGTGAATGCAAGAGATGTCTGCAAATTTCCTTTTGATAATCTTCAACTTATCTTGCCACTGGCTTTAAATGCTCGTGTGTAGGTGTCACATCTTTGTCCTCCAGTTCTCTCCCTGGTCATGTAATACACACACTTTTATTTGAAGGAAGCCCAAGTAAGAGAAACTCTATGGCCTTGACTTTTATTCTCAGCACCCCATGCAGGTTTTCTGAAAAGAACTGTTATAAAGATTTTTCAAAGAAATTGGGGTCACCTGCTGCAGTGAACTGAACATAATTGGGAAGTACTGTAGATATCCTCTGTTTGGAAATGTATTGCGTGTGGATGATGGCTAGTTCAGTTTTGTATGAGTTTCTGGCTTCGCATGCTATTTTTAAGAGCTGTAAATGGAGCAGGTCCTGTCCCCCTCCTTCCCTCCACCCTCTCCTCCTACTCACTGATTCCTCATCTTAAATTAAATTGGGTACCAATACTGTAACAAATAATTTTCTCTCTACAGTATAAAAAGATAGGCACAGACAGAAGTTCAGACACATGCAGCATGTAACATCTTTACAAGGTAAGATGAGCAGTGTGGCTTTCTGTCACAGAGTTTGCCTTTCGAAATTGTAGCCATCAGCTTAGCGTGTTTATCATCCTGTAAGAGGGATACTCTTACCACTGCCTATGACAAGAGATGGCTGTGATAACAGATTGCCTTTAAGTTTATCAGAACCTTTTAATTGCCCACAGCATGTGCCTCTTGAGGATTTAAACTGTGGTCCTTAGAAGCATTTACATTAAGAAAGAAAGATGTCACTATCATTCGAAAAGAGGTTCTCAGAGCTGCATGTTAAAATGGATGCATCTCCTTCAGCCCAGATTTAAAAAGGGAACAAACGGAGAGGTTGCTGGCTTCCCCAGCTTCCTTTGTCCTTGCAGGACAAGTATCACTTCCCTGCTGGCTGTTGCTGTTTTCTGCTTTTTGCGTTACTGAGGCGAGTAGAGTACCCCTGGCTGCTTCATTTGTTTTGCTTGAACCAGGAGACTGGTAAAAGAGAAAGCAGACTCCCCTCCTGTCTCCCCTGGCCTTTCATGACTGCCAGCCCCAGAACTGCTCACGGAAGCTGACAGTTACTACTTGCTGATTCAGCCCAAGCTCAAGGCAATCTTGGTCCAGATACTGATTGTTTTATAGTCAGATGCCATCTAGAAATGGGATGCCCCAAACTCTCAGTTGGGTCATCACCTGTACATAGGCAGTTCCATACTCTCCAGCCAATCATTGGCATAAATACCTACACCCATCTGCCCAGTCTGTCTTTCATGAAGAGCCTATAACCTTCCATTCCAACACTCCAGTCATAGGAGCCATCCCACCATGTTTCCGTAATGCCAATGATATCATATCTCTGTAGACATGCACACATCTCTAATTTCTCTTGTTTATTCCCCATACTATGGGTGTTTCTGTAGAGGCATCTGAGTCGTGCTCCAAATAAAGCAAACTCATTGGCTAGAGCTCTGCATCACTCCAAACATTCATTACAGGTGCTGGCATCTGACTGGTAGGGTTTGGATGGATCAGTGCCCCCACCCCAACACATCTAGTTTAAAGCTGCCTTCACCAGCCAGGCAAGTGAAGTCTCCTGTCAAAGCAAAGTCCCCTTCTTCGTCAAACAGGACCCATCAGCCTCCAGTAGACTCGGCTTCCCAAAGCAAGTCCTGTGGTCTAAGTAACCAAATCCCTGACTACAGCACCACTGTTCTAACATTTTATCAACCTGCCAATGGATGGATCAGTGCCCCCACCCCAACACATCTAGTTTAAAGCTGCCTTCACCAGCCAGGCAAGTGAAGTCTCCTGTCAAAGCAAAGTCCCCTTCTTCGTCAAACAGGACCCATCAGCCTCCAGTAGACTCGGCTTCCCAAAGCAAGTCCTGTGGTCTAAGTAACCAAATCCCTGACTACAGCACCACTGTTCTAACCTTTTATCAACCTGCCAAGTCCATCTGGCCTTTTCAAGGTCCTCCTCTTTGAGGTGGAGGATCAATGAAAAAACTGTCTGAGCCCCAGAGCCCCTGACCACCTTTCCCAGGGCTTTGTAGTCCTCCTTAATGCTTCCCAGACTACTGCTGTCTGTATTACTGGCACCTACATGGACCACTAGGAGTGGGTAGTCATCGGTAGGAGACCAGGCAGCCTCTCAGTAACATCCCTGATCTGAGCCCCTGGTAGGCAACACACCTCCCTCAAGAGCAGGTCAGGCCAACAGATGGGTGCCTCTGTGCCTTTCAAAGTAGAATCCCCTACTGCTATCAACCATCACTTTTTCTTGGATGAACTAGTAGCTATCCTCTGCATTGCTGCAGCACCTCGTTGCTCCTCCGTTAGTCCCCTGAGGAGCTGCAAAGCCGTTCTGGGTGGGGACATCAGGCTTTGGAGGAAGACCCTTGCTTTTCTTTGTCCTCTTCCTTCACTTTTTGGTGTGGGTTTTTTTTTTTATTATTATTTTTGTGACAAGTTCCTACTCCCCTGGATTAATGCCCTCCTTCCTTTCTGTTTGTGCTGGGGGGACGCCTGTGGCCCCTGCATGGTTTGGGCTTGGAGCCAGCAGTCCAGCTCCCTCTCGGCTTCCTTGTTGTCTTTTTGTCTATTGTCAGTCTTCCCCAGCTCCACAGCTCAGCCCCCTGCTGCAGGAGGTCCTCTACCAGGGCGCGCTGCCTACAGCCCGGTCCGCTGTTCCTCCAGAGGCATGTGGAGGCACTTTGTGCAGTCCGAGGTCTGCACTGCAGCCTCCCCTTTCATCCCCGCCGTCTGGGTGGCGACACTCATCACCGCCGGGG
>NW_009923168.1:0-516 GCF_000696875.1 Nestor notabilis
GGCTTCTATAGGTACATAGCAAATAAAAAACAGACTTGGGATAATGTGGGCCCTCTCTGGAAGAACATGAAGAACAAGGTGGTTGGTGACAGCCAGCATGGTTATACTAACAGGAAATCCTGTCTGATAAATTTGGTGGCCTTCTATGATGGGGCCACAGAACTGATGGACAGGGGCAAGGCAGTTGACGTCATCTACCCAGACATGTGCAAAGTGTTTGACACTGTCCTGCACAACATCCTTGTCTCTAAACTGGAGAGATATCAATTTGATGGATGGAGCACTTGGTGGATAAAGAATCAGCTGGACAGCCACACGCAAAGAGTTGTGGTCAGTGGTTGGAGACCAGTAATGAGTGGTGTGCCTCAGGGATCGATGTTGGCACCGGTCCTGTTCAACATCTTTGTCGGTGACATGGACAGTGGGACTGATGTGCCCTCAGCAAGTTTGCCAACGACACCAAGCCGTGTGGCTCGGTTGATACACTGGAGGGAAGGGATGCCATCCAGAGGGACC
>NW_009923168.1:620-3668 GCF_000696875.1 Nestor notabilis
CAGAAAACTGATTCAGAGCAGCCCTGCGGAGAAGGACTCGGGGGTGATGGTCTTAAGGTCTTTTCCAACCCCAACTATTCTATGATTCTTTGAATGTCAGGTCTAGAACTAGTGAATTCACAGACAGTGTGCTGATTTCAGGGGTAAAAATATATATATATATATATATATTTTGAATCCTGAGGTATGGAACTTCAAATAAAGCTGAGGCTTTCAAAGTACATACTGGTAATTTTCTTACTGTCTTCAACAGTTGCTGTGAACTTTCTACAAGGTGACACAAATATGCCATATTTCAAGTGGAAGTTTAAACTGAACTTTTAAAGCATTGCTATCACATCAAACATTGACTGACTGGAAGCTGCAGCCTTCTCATTCTATCCATGTGCAAAATGCATCACAGCAGAAGCAACATAACCTTTAGCAAACTACTTTCACCACGTATCTCTTCAGCCCCTTAAGAACCTTCTTTAATAGTGAGGTGAAAGTTAGAAGGGATTTTTCTGTAAGAAAAAAAAATAGTTAAGCTGATCTGCTTTCAATTCAGGTTTTAGATGCCACAAAAAAATAGCTATCAGATCCATAAGAAGTCCTGGTCCTCTCAATTCAGACAACGAACCTTGAAATATGAATAGCTGTACTATGTCTGATCATCAGTAAAATGCAAAGTTACTTGGCTTCAAAGTATGGTTTTCTAGATTCAAATATTGTGTTTGAGTTGTACACAACAAGCCATATTCTGTCTTTAATTATGAAATAACAGCAGTAATAATAGTATTCATTCAGATTTTTCATTTATTTATTTTGATCATCTTATGAGAAGTGCTCAAATGCTCAGCAGTAAAGACTACTAGTAATTATAGCTAGTGGATTTTTCTGACTGTGTGGCTTGAAGCTGGGAGCTTCTATATTCTGTTTGATTCCCTGAGCTCTCATCTTCATCGCTGAAGAAAACTTCTGGAAAGCAGAAAGCTATTAAATATTGAATATTACTAAACTATAACAGAGCAGAGCTCCAGTTAGGTGCCTTGTGTCCTTCCACATTATTCTAATGCAATTAATTCAAAATAGAGACGTGTTCTGTGAAATGTGTTAGAATAAATTTGGGGAAGGTCAGACCCATAGCTTAAAAAATGGAAGCAAAAGAAACAGAACACCTGTTTTCTTCATTTTTTAACTGAGGGCCAGTATCTCAGGAGTAAGACCATAGTTGTGTCTCAGGCTCTGTGCTTTCCCTCCCCGAGCAACAGCAAGATTCACAACATCATAAATAAAAATAGAAGAATTCTTGAATTGTCATAATTTAAACAGTAGGAGACTTTTTACAGTTCCACTTACATCGCTTGCTGTTTCTTTTCACCATCTCTCTCCTATTTCCCTGTTCGTCAAGGTCACCGTGAGTTTTTTCCCCTCATTTTAATTTCATCTCAGTTTGTACATTCATTTTTATGTAAATTTCAGGAGAAGTGATTTCTCCAACCATCTGGCACACTAGGAAATACAGCAGCATTCAACCCGTAATGATATAAATAAGAAAAGAGGGGATTTCAGAAGAGATTTAAAGTTATTAATGACAGAACTTTGCAAAATTTTTATGAATATTTGATGTAAGTTTCTGTCATTAAAGACTCCTGAAATACTTACTTATTCAGTAAGAGATCCCTTTCATGCCACTAGCATGCCTTTTCCAGTGCAGAATTAACAGGCAGAAATATCTTATGTTACGCTCTCTTCGATGAAGTTAGGTGCATCATTGTTTATGACTGAAAGCAAAAACACAATGAGAAAAAGGAGTGATAAGCCATAAAAAATTACCACCAAAACCCCAGGTTTTATAGTATTTTTCATTCATTGTATTCAATTGAAAAAAACTGTAGTAGCCAAAAAATGACACTAGTTTTTAGCTAATAAATAAATTTGTTTTAAACAGGTCTTTAACAACTTTTGCATAAACTTTTCCATAACTGTGTCACCTCATGAAGTTACTGTTACATTTCTTCTTGTTTTTTTAAATGGTTCTATAATAATAACTGTATTTAAATGAATATACAAAATACTTTGTTTTTTCAAAATGAGGAAATTATTAACATTAGGTTAATTGATTATTAAGGTTGAATGATTTAGAACTGTGAACCACATATGCACTTGCAAACAGCAGCTGGCTTTGACTTGCGCTGGGGTAGAGCAACATCATATCCAGGCACTGGTACTGTTATTTTGAGTTTTTATATTAATGACATAGAATCTAATGCTAATAAATGCAACACTTATGTGATTCTTTGTGGGCTAGACTCAGTAAAAATGCTTTGGCAAAAACAGTGCTATACAAAATACAGGCACAAATGAAGCTTGGAAGTACCTTTTCTGAAGCCATTAGTGAAGCCATTGTTGTGTAATCAGTCAGAGCTTCTCAATCACCACAGAACTGTAAAGCACCTAGAGGTAAAATTAATTTTCTTTTCATCAGGATCCAACCCTACTACACTCAGGTGTTAGTCAAAATCTCAAGCTGTTTGACTATAGAATAAGAAGAATCTTTTTTAACTCAAACGTTCCTCAGCAATAGTAGCATACTGGATTGTTTCACAGACATATTCTCCACTTCTTATCTGGGAAAATGACTTTGTTTCATATTGGCTTTCTCACTATAAAAATAATTTCAAGTCATGTATTAAAACAAAGCTTTCAGAGAAAAACACTCAAAATTTAAAATCTACCCAATTTCCTCATTTGAAATATACAAAGTGTCTAACAGGGCAAGTGGAGAATATAGGGCACAAGAAACAAGATAGGATAATTGAGACCATCTGTCTCACTAAATATAAAGTACATATGTTGCGGTTTTCTGTCTCTCTCTCTGATCTCATTGCGGTTTGAAAATCTGACCATTCAAGTAGAGGAAAAATTGATGCATGGCAAGAAGAATTTAGATTAAGCAACTCCAAGATGAATAGAACATGTTCTTAAATTCTTTCAGAGCATTTGGGGAAGTAGAAAAGCAGAGACAAGTGCAGGTATACCTGATCGGTTTTGGCTGCCTCTGATACC
>NW_009923169.1:0-25068 GCF_000696875.1 Nestor notabilis
TTGCCGGCTGGGTTTGAACCACGACAATAACTTATATGAAAGATCTCTAATAAGTGATCACATCTATCAGTTGGCTTTATTTCTCCAAATCCCTCTTCCCCATCCTCCAAAGCTTTAAGTCTGGGAAAATGTGACTGCAAACATCTGATAAGCTGAGTAAGCGCGGGCTTCACCTGCAGAGGGGCTACTGTCACTAGCTAGATTGGACTTTATCCTCCCAGTATATGACAGAAAAAGAAAGAAGGAAACAGAAACATTAAACCCTTTACACAGATGACTTCAGAGAGTTTTCTGGATGCCTCAATCCAGTGGATATTTTCATGGAGTGCACTTTATGCTCATACTTCTACTGTCTGCAGAAAGGTCAACTAGAAAAAAAGAAGTAGGAATATGAAACTATAATACATTATCTACTCCACGGTGATAGCCAGTGTGAGTATTCTTACTTGACAATAAATGTGAGCAGTAAGCTATTCTGCATTTACTGTAGACTTAAAAGGGTCACGCCTGCAGTCACGGCAAAGTAAAACGTGTTATTCTTCAGGATAATTTATCCCAGAGAGGATTAGACTGCTCTGGTCTGATCCTCTGGATTAGATCCCATTAGACCTGACGGATGTTCCAGTGTAACCTTGTTTAGCAAAAAGTATTTAAAGCACTTTTTTCTGTCCCAGTAACTAAAAAACACCCCCAAAACCCCAAACAAAAAGACCCCACCAAAACCCCACCTAACCCCCCTCAAAAATGTATTTTAAACATTGTCAAAAACTCTTGATTTGCAAAACTTTATACTGGCTGTACTTACAGAAAAGAATTTGCCTGAAAACATGCTGTTACCAAAAAAACCCACTCAAAAACCAAAACCCAAACCCCAAAACAAACAAACCAGGGAAGGATCAGCCATCGCTTAAGAGCACACTTCTCTAGAGCCAACTAACTGTGATATCTGTGGACATAATTAACAATAGATTCTTTAATTTCTGGTATATTTACAGGTATTATAAAGACAGTCCAAAGAAGCAGATTTCGCTGAATAAAATGTACAATTTATTAGCATGTCTGCTGTCATCCATCTTGGTATTACCTGGTGTATATAACTTTTTAAATTATCTTCATATATCACTTTTTTTCTCATGTAAGCAGTCTACACATCATCCACTGATGCACTTGAAGGAATAAATAAAAAGTAGAACACATTAATAATACTAATGCAATCTAGTAGGAAATCTAATTATTTATAAGGTTCTTGTTCTTATCAAGGCAGTGAGACCAAAACAAAAGGCAATTAGATACACTGATCAAATTACTCATTGATCTTAACAAATTCGTTTCCAGGGAACGTATAGCAAGTTTCAGTCTCAAACCAAGGAGACTGGCAGGGAAAATAAGTACCAAGAATACTGTCATATCTTTTTGATTACTTTACTTGAAACTTTTGCATTAGCTGTGAGATGTGATAAGCAACCTAAAACATACAAGGCCATGAACATCAGATGCTACACCTTTCATTTCTTCATCTCTTCTTTCTCCTTCCAGGCAAAAAAGCTTCCTACCCAGCACTGACCCTAGTTTTTCACTGCACTGGATGAGGACCAAGGAAGCAGTGGTAACCTGAAGACCCCTACATTAACTGAACATCAGAGACTGAAAAATACCCACCCTACCTTTATTTTCTCCTCAAGATTACCTACAGGCAAGCAGTTCCAACCAAAACCACTTATTACATACAACAGAGCTCATCAGTATTCTGCTATGTGTGTACTTGAAAATGCTATCAAAGACATGCAAATTATTATAAAACTGGTTTCTCAGCTTCATAATAAACACACAGACAGTATTTCACATTTAGATAAACACCAGAGCATTAGGATAAATAACATACTAAAATTAGAAGGAAACAGTAAAACTTATTCCAATTAGTGCTGTCTGCTTCCTAACACCATCCTCATTTTTTTTCAACACCACACTTGTTAACCATACATCTACTGATGCAAACAGCTGAATTCTGCACCCCCCTGCACCAAATGGAGTGAGACAGGTGTGAGGAGGGACAAAGCTGGTCTCAGTGGAGACCAAAGCGATGCAGAACTGTGTCCTGCAATGTTAAGATTGAATTAACTTGAAAGGAAGTTTATGATGAGACAGCAATTTCTATCAGATTTGTCTGTCTCATTAAGTTACTTAAAGCACTTATGCTGTATAATTACTTTTAACTTGATTGGGTTTTTCTGCATAAAACTAACTGTTGTGCACAGGTCTGTAGGACTATTTATTCTAGTGCTTTAAAACCTACTTCAAGGCAGTGCATGCACTTACAAGGTGAGAGTCCTGGCAACAAATTTTTGATTGGGTACTAGTATTAAGAAGGACCAATTCTTATCACTGCTTGTGAGAAAGCACAGGTCTGGTCTTAATAGAAAAATTTACCTACCCCATCTCTACCACTAATCTTTTGATGTACAAGCTGAAGGTGGTTTTGCTGTAGCAAAGAAACAAGATTTGACCCTAGATAATACCTTCCTCACTGAATGTTCATCAGTGTTTGATGATAATCAAGGGAAAAAAGAGCCTGGTATTAATCTTCTTTACTTTTCTATGTTAACTTGTCCAATCAAACACTTTAATTAGAGCAGAGTTTTGATTCTAAAACATCCTGGGGTTGATTTTTAGTGTTTAATTTCCTTATAACAGACATGTAGAAATCCAAAGACTTTCATAGCTACTTAATGTAATTTCACTGACGTGTGAGTGTCTAACATAATTAGACTCTTCGGGAAAATCAAGTTTTTTCTCCCAGCAACACACTAAACTAAATGAAGTGCCTTTTAACCCTGCAGAACTTGCAGCCCTAGAGATGGAGTGAAAATCCCTCTTGAGCATGAAAACTGAATCCTGGAACAGATGTCAGTGTTCATCACCAGCAGCCCTCCACCCAAGGGGTATGACTACATTTTTCATGCAACCTTTCAGGACCTCAGGAAAGAAAAGGACAGGACAAGGGCAAGTCGTTTATTTACTTCACCTTAGGTTAACTGATTGCCAACTGATCAGTTGCTATTAATTTGTATTAAAAAGCTCTTTAAGCTTTAACTCATTGGTGAAGTTAATTTTGGGTCCAGTAAAAATCAGCAGTGAACTTGGCTGGGAATCAGGGAAACAGAAAACCAGTCCCCATCTTAATAAATATATTTCATTTTGAATATGGGATTGGTCTATGGGACAACTTACACAGGAAAATGTGCATACCTCTATTTTCAGCATGAGAGTTCTAGGTGATTCAGTTTCTCTAGCTTTGCCTGCTGTGCTTGTCTGTACTAAATGTATAATGTTTATTTAATATTTATTAATTACCTAAATACACTCATGATAACATGGCACGTTCTGGAAAGGCATGGAAATGGTCTGTCATTTCAAATTAGGTTATTAGTTTAATTAGTCTAGCTTTGGCTGCTGTGCTTGACTGTACTCACTTTTTTTCTGCAAGATTTTTACGTGATCATGTATAATGATTTTTTTTCTAAGATTTCAAAATACTTTTTCTTCTGTTTTTGTATTTCTGCTTATATTTTTGCAAACATTTTTCTTTTTTATGGAAAGTCGAAGGGAATGTAATAATCTTTGATTTGAAATAAAGATGTTTCTTTCTCACTTTGTTCCTCTCAAGACCACGACTTCTCCATGACCAGTTAAAATTTCAATCTGTTTCAAACAAATCTGAAAACTTGTTATTTAAATAAAAATCAACATCTCAAAAATGTGAGCAATATATTTGCCCTATTGAGGAAGTTTCAAGCTGCATTTTAAATTCAGTAAGTCCATTGTGCTTTCACAGTTATGCTCTTTAGGAGCAGGGTGCTACTGAACTGTGTGGTGCCTGCTGCAGGAAGTGCTCCTTGGAATCCCCACTGCTGGGTCAGTGATTTTTCTTTACAGACCCTTTTACTGATTCCATTTTACTATGGATTTCCAGATCATTAAACCTTTTAATGCAAATTTACTATCTTGTTATAGCTTCAGGGACCCATCATGACTAACCTTACATTATGTGCTTTGAAGCAGTTAAATACCCAGCCATTGAAGAAGAGACATTAGAACTAGGCCAGGTCTGAAATGCTCTTATGCAGGTTTGTGTGCCTGCCCCATAAGTCCTGGATGCAGACAGGAAACAATTCCAGCTGCAGACCAGAAGGATAGTCTATTCTGATATGTAGCTGATGGTCTGTATCAGCTTATCCTGCTGGTAAGAAGTATTTCCTACACAGACATTTGGTTACTAAATGGAATATATCCTGTAGGGCTGGACCAAAGTACTTTTAGTTAAAAAAACCACCACCACAAACCCCAAACCCGCTGGGAATTACCCTCCTGAGCTCCTTCAGTTGTCTAATTGTACGGGCTTAAGATTTATATTATGATGTAATATAATGCAGTAAATATTTATTTTCCTAAAATTAATCCTCAGTGTTACCACAGTCAGAAAAAGTCCATCTGAACACACAAAGAAAGTCTTTTAAAAAAGCATAATTTCTTTTGGCACCTTTAAATAATGCAAATAAAGCTTTTTACTTGGAAGCCCAGAGAAAAGGTTTGTCCTAATGGGAAATGGAATTAAGTTTAAATTTGCCATAGAGAAAACTTCTTGAAAAGGATCCTTCTAAAAACTTCTTCTTCCTCACAAGCAGTAATCAAGTGTGACGAAGACGACCAGCCTAAGTGAAATGACAGTCACACTACCTAGAGAAAGAGAAATGAAACCATATGAACAGTGCTTGCAAACACACACAGAGGTTTTGAAGATCCCGTTTTTTCATTTCAGAGATTGGTTTATATGCTGCCAAAGTGAGATGAGCCCTCAGGATTCCTGATTTACTTTGGCAGGTATATGTGACCTTATTGCAGTCTTAAACCCAGATACAGCATCTTTGAGATGAGATGGGCCTGGTCTTTGTTCTCCCTGAAAAGGTATCAAAAAATGTTGCAAAAGTCTGGATGACCCTAGGATAAAAAAAAAGAAAATAAAGGCAGGAGATTGGAGTAAGTGCAGCTGCTGCTGACGCAGCAGTCTACATCCCAAATAAAGTAACCAATGACTCATGGAAAGTATCTTTTTTTCCAATGACTTTCAATGATTTTTTTTTTATTTTTTTATTTGTGTGAGAAACAAATGGCAGATGGATCATTTATCATTGCTATGACCCTCAGATATACAAAAAGTTATTTGAATAGCTGCAACTCATAAGAATAGCTACTTTCTGTGAATGATAATACTTAAGTTTTGCAGACTTTAGTCCATAAAGCCACATAGTTGATAGTCAATAATTTCAATAAAAGGGAAAGACAGCGGAAGCTTAATAAAACCATTTAAGGCTCCTAAGCGCATAAAAACCTGGTTGTAACTTCACCTCCCGTCCAAAGAGGAGAAGGAAAGATTTCTGTTGATTTGATACTTTTCACTCCTGTGTTGGAAAATGTGGAGAAAATGCAGGACCATGGTACAGGCAGGTGTCCAGGTAGACTTTTGGGCAAATGCTTCTGTGACTGAGAGTGTCAAATATAGAAAAGGCTCAAGAAAGCATTTTTATCGATGTCTTTGCTGTCTGCCTACCCAGGCATGTTCAGTAACAGCCAGCCCTTGCAATCAGGATAGTCAACTCAAATTCTTATGTCCAGTATCTCTACATGAGCTGATGGAAAATACCTAAAAATGACTGGCCATTACCACCAATGATATTTCCAAGGACACTTCAAACAGGTTTGGGACTGTGGCCACGTTGTGCTGCTCCAATGCCAGCAGTGCTGTGAGTGAGACCTTGAGTTGTGAGATGGACGCACAAAGAATGAAGCAATTACCTGATCATTAACTATGTTCAAACTGATGCAGAAAAAAGGAGCTATGCCCACAAAATCAAGTTTCCTCAAAAATATCATACTTAAACTGGCACATTAGCATAGATGATACATTTAGATTGATCCTTAGCCACACTATTCCACTTTTCTCCATTTTCTGTCCTGTTTTCTGCAAAGCAAATTGATCTAAAAAAATCTCTGAAGTTGCGCAAAAATGCAGAGAATGATATGTTGTCATGCTGTCAGGTAAAGAAATGGGGTTTTAAATCCATTTTCAATATACACTCACAAAAGCTCAGGACCAGACTAGAAACTAAGAGCTAACTGAAATTCGAGGAACTGTTTCTGTCACACACTGCAGCACTCAGTCCAGCTTTCAGGGAGGGAGATGCTACATCACAAACCTGGTGTCAGCAGCACTAATACACTTGTCCTGACTTTTCCTCAGTAACATTGCAAAAAATCTTCAGGCCGTGTTCAAAACTGGCATGAAAAGTATTCCATGTATCTCACCATTCCTATTAGAGCAGTATCTATAGGTTCCCACTGCTTCATGGACTCTGAACAGAATATAAAAGACAGTTTGAGTCCCCAGAAGCTTAAGTGGCACCTTATAGATATCCCCTCCTCAACAGGGGTTCTTCTATTCTATCCCTAGTTACTCCAGCTTGGTGCCAGTACACTTGCTGCAGGAGCATGCACTTATTTAGACCAACAAGCTGATTTGGGTAAAAATACTTCTTCAGAGGAAAAATATATGCTTAATTAAACCCCAAATCAGTTCACATATCCAGTTAAGTGGTGTTCAGCTCCATCACTACCATGCCAGAACAAACAACAGGTGGTTGCTTAAGATGTGGAACAAGGGAGAGAGCTGGTCAAGACCAACCAACTCCATCAGAAGGGGAATCAAAGCTAATACCAAAAGCATAAGGTCCAAAAGAAATTAATGCAACAACCAAAACTAAAAACAAAACCTCTTAATGTTGTGTACTCCATCTGTTAAATGTGCACTTTTAGGTTCCAGTAAAACTGTAGACTCAAAGACCTTTTTTTAATCTTCACGAAGAAGTTGCTGCGCAACTGTGAATGGCTCACCAGTTACAGAAGCAGCATGACCTTGAGGCTCCAGGATCCTCTGATACAACTACAAGAAAAGCTTGGAAGGAGAAAATAATAGCACAGCACACTAGACAGAAATGCATACTGAGGAGATGCCAGGATTAGCAGCGAGCTTAAGGCATTTAGTAAAAGAAACAGATTTCTTGCATTTAAGGGCTGACTTTTTTCGAGGTCTTCACAGACTTGGATTATTCAATTCTTTCTTAGCCCTAAGCCATCCCTGCCTATGCAAGTGTTCCCTTTTTGGTTGAAAGAACTCCAAATGCCTTAAGAAATAAAGATAAATGCCCCACACCATGGAAAGAGCTGGATGCACAACAGGCTTTTCCAGCAGAAATCATGAGTGGAACGCATATACAGAATTAGCATTTCTGAACCTGTTAATCACTTTTGTTAAAAAGCAACCCTGCCTGCAGTACTGCTGATAGAGGAGTCAGATGAACAGAATTCCAGTTTAGCTGCAGCTAATAGTAAACCAGTAAAATTTAATATTGAAATAATATGGCTACTTAAAAAAGAAACGAAAACTGACATTCTGGATACAGAGCTTAGCAAGGCCTACCTAAAAAACCTGACTCTTAAGTAGCAATAAGCATATATATATATGAGCATATATATATATACATACATATATTCCCAAACCTTAAAGGTCTTTGGATCTTGGACTTTGTTCTTAAACAAAGCAGAGCTCAGCCATCAACTACAGCAGTGGTCTGATTTTGTCTGGACCTGAGTTTCAAGCATGGAAGCTACAAGATGTATGAGTAGTATCCCCAAGCTGTGGTCCATTTTTCTCTTCCATTATATCCTCCATCACTGCAATATCTGTAAACCCTTGAGATCTTTGCTTTGCTGTTAATAATGTCAATTAGACTGAAATCAGGGCAATCCCAGGCACAGCTACAGGCTGGGCAAAGAAGAGATTCTGAGCAGCCCCATGGAAAAGGACTTGGGGGTGTTCGTTGATGAGAAAATGAACATAAGCCTGCTTCAGTGTCTGCTCACAGCCCAGAAAGCCAACTGTATGTTGGGCTGCATCAAAAGAAGAGTGACTGTCCGGGTTCAGCTACAGCAGTCATTTTTTCTCCTTCTTAGTAGCTGGTGCAGTGCTGTGGTTTTGACTTTCAGCGTGGGAACAACACTGATAACACCGATGTTTTCACTTGTTGCTAAATAATGTTTACTCTGACTAAGGACTTTCTCAGTCTCATGCTCTGCCAGAGAGGAGGGGAAGCCGGGGGGAAGCAGAGACAGGACACCTGACCCAAACTGGCCAAAGGGGTATTCCATACCACAGCACGTCATGCCCAGTATAGAAACTGGGGGAAGTTATGGGAAGGCCCAGATCGCTGCTTGGATGGGGCTGGGTATCAGCGGGTGGTGAGCAATTGTATCCTCTCCCCTTGTTATTTCCCTTATCATTATTATTATTGGTAGCAGTAGTAGTTTTGCATTATACCTTAGTTACTGGACTGCTCTTATCTCAACCCCTCGGAGTTACATTACTCTGATTCTCCTCCCCATCCCTCCAGGAGCGGGGGGAGGAAGAAGGGGGGGAGTGAGTGAAGGGGGTGAGTGAGTGAGCGGCTGCGTGGTTCTGAGTTACCAGCTGGGCTTAAACCATGGCAGTTCTTTGCGGCACCCAACGTGGGGCTCGAAGGGTTGAGATAACGACAGATCTGACCAGAGTGTGTCTAATCATATTTGTGATAAGCATTCATTGTTACTACTCATCACAATGTTGATTTATTTGCTCTCGGAGTTGTTACGCTTGATCTCAGAGTTTCAGCATGTCGTACCTTACTTACAGCCAGGATTTGCTGTTCTAGTGTTCATCAGCTGGGGGGCCTGGGCTAAGGTTATTGCTTCACTGTATTTCATGGTAATGACTTGTAATAGACTAATAGATCATGAAACTGGGCTGGCTTGCATTCCCAGCGTGGTCATCACCTCTATGCTTTGGGAGGTATATAATGATTATTTTTAGCAATTGCATATCTTTTTACAGTCTTTGATTCTCCTTCCCATCCCTTCAGGACCAGGGGGAGAAAGAAGTGTGTGTGGGGGGAGTGAGTGAGCGGCTGCATGGTTCCGAGTTACTGGCTGGGCTTAGACCACGACAGTGATCAACAGGTCGAAGGAGGTGATCCTGCCCCTCTACTCTGCTCTTGTGAGACCCCACCTGGAGTATTGTGTCCAGTTCTGGTGTCCTCAACATAAGATGGACATGGAGCTGCTGGAGCAAGGCCAGAAGAGGCAACAAGGATGATAAGGGGGTGGGAGCACCTCCTGTATGAAGACAGGCTGAGAAAGTTGGGGCTGTTGATCCTGGAAAAGAGAAGCTGTGTGGAGACCTTATAGCAGCTTCCAGTATTTGAAGGGGGTCTACAAGGATGCTGGGGAGGGACTCTTCGTTAGGGACTGTAGTGATAGGGACTGTTAAACAGGGGAAGTTTAGGTTAGATATATGGAAGAAGTTCTTTACTGTGAGGGTGGTGAGGCACTGGAATAGGTTGCCCAAGGAAGTTGTGAATGCTCCATTCCTGGCAGTGTTCTAGGCCAGGTTGGATGGAGTCTTGGATGACATGGTTTAGTGTGTGGTGGCACACACATGGGCAGGGGGTTGGAACCAGATGATCTTAAGGTCCTTTCCAACCCTAACTATTCTATGATTCTATGAAATGGGTTTTCCATTTAATGTACATTAACATGTATACATACAGAGCATAACAGCATAAACCTAGCTTTGGAAACCAGACTTAAGATATGCTACCTAAAACGCATACCTGTAGCAACCAAAATGGACTTGGGAAACTATCAGGCTAGGTTCAATCTGAGAAAGAAATGACCCATAAACCCCAGGTAAAAACAGTGTTAGAAAAAAATATCAGCACAGTTGAGAGCCTTAGCCTGAAGTCTAAACTCCAGGTGGTTTTAGTCCTGACCATACCAGACAATCAGGACTGTCTTTACTGCTTTTAGTACTTCTTCAAAATTCTAGGGGGGCTGGTGAAAAAGTGCAGACAAGTGGTGAGAGCTGGCAGTGGTAATGCTAGTCCCAGCACAGCTCACTCTGCTCCCCCACCAACATTCAGCCCTTCACTGCCTCTCACAGCAAAGGCACAGACAGCCCTTTTAGATGTATATTCCTGTGGGATCTTAAAATACATTAATATAGCATGGGTTCATCACACAGAAAAAACTACATACTAACATCATGTTTCTTAAAATTGTGTTAATGATTACATGCAGTTTTCCTCTTTTTTATTATTATTATGATTATTCTTATTATATTTATTATCTGTATTTTGGGCATCCAGTGAAAAAAAACCAACAATTTCTGCAAACTGAATTCTGGCATATGTTAAAATACCTCATGATGATTAATTTAAGTTAAATTCTTTTAACCACTACAGACAAGCAATTTATTTCTTCTAAACAGGGTGGAAGGGTACTCAGCAGAGGATGATCATGTTGAAGTTTTGCGCAGACATGCTGCCAGGAGGTGTTAAATGAAGACAAAGCACTTTGGTTTCTTCTTCCAATTTCATCCACAACAATGCAGATGTAGCCTTTATATATGCATATTTTAATAGCTTCATTTTAAGCATTGTTTTATCAAAGTTTTTTATGTATATTTTGATCCTTTTGCATGTCATAAAATTCACAAACCAAAGTTTAAAACTGCATGTTTAAATATACACATATGCATACACATTATGCGTGTAACAATAAAGGAGGTGGTAACATAATTTATCATCATTAACCTTGTTTTTATACACAGCTTTTCCATCAGTTTTATCTATAGGACCACATTCAATCAAGTACTGATGCCATCCCTGCATACAATAAGACTGTGTCAATAGAAAAGAGCTCAGTCAGCTCTCATAATATAAGTCAGCAATTGTTCTGTGATATCTTTAATTTGTTACAAGCTAAATCCTCTTAAGAGTGCCTGCTGGAATCCAAAAGGTCAGGCAGGAAAGTGACAGAAAAATCAATACTGACAACTTCTGTCAGCCTCCACAATCTATATAGCTCTTTCTAAGCTAAATTGCTTCTTTCTAATCTTTCTAATATTTGACTGCTTGGATCTGGCTTCTGTAACTTAAAAAAAATTACCATTGTGGTTTAACCCCAGCTGCAATGAAGCACCCCACAAGCTGCTTGCTTATTCCCCTCTTGGTGAGATGGGGAGAAGAATTGGAAAAAGGAAAAACCCACAGGTTGAAATAAGAACAGCTTAATAATTTAAATAAAGTAAAATATATAAATATGTAAATAAATAAAAATAGTTGTCATAATAATGTAAAGGGAGACAAAAGAGGAAGAGAGATAAAACTCAAGAAACCCAAGTGATGCACAATACAGCAGCTCACCACCTGCTGACCCATACACAGCCCAACCCAAGCAGAGAGCAGTCCCTTTCATCCAGCTCCCCCCGGTTTATATACCGGGCATGATGAGCTGTGGTATGGAATACCCCTTTGGCTAGTCTGGCTCAGGTGTCCTGTCTCTGGTCCCTCTTGTGTTCTTGTGCCCCTCCTCAATGGCAGAGCATGAGACTGAAAAGTCCTTGATCGAGGCAAATGCTTCTGAGCAACAGCTATAACACTGGTGTGTTATCAGCACTGTTCTCAGACTAAAGACAAAACACAGCACTGCACCAGCTAACTAAGAAGAAAATTAACTCTATACAGCAAAAACCAAGACAATTACTTTCCTGAAGAGAAATTTTTTGCTTTTAGCACTAAAATTCAGAACAAAGCTAGTTCTTGGATAGGGTTTGTGCAGATACTGTTGTGATCAAACTTCCATTTTCATACAGAGGCTGTTCAAAACCATGACAACTGACTGCACTCCTGTATGAACCAGAACACTTCTGAGGTAGGCTAGCCTAAAATTTGAAAGATTAATACTAATTAGGCCCATTAGATTTTCTTACAGCTCTTTAAAAATACAGTTCCTCTATTCACATGCTTATCAGGGTTAATATCAAAATACAGTGAAATAAAAATGCCAGAAAGCTTTAGATCAACCTTTATAAAGAGTTTTCTTGCCTACTGTATTTTTAATTGTGAATAAATACCAGCACTAATAATCAATACATGCAACATGGAGGAAAACATTAATTTTTCAAGGAAGGGATTCTAATATGAAGCAAAGGTCATTCTAATCTAAACCAGATTAAAAGTAAAATAAATTAAACATCTCTTTAACTTTGATATAAAAAATTAACAGGTACAGGTGCTGCAGCTCTTAGCAACCTTCTCGTATAAAAAAAATGGTCTTAACAACAGTAATAGGAGAAAAATTTTATCAAACAGAAAATGAAATTTGTGTCCTTGAAAAGAAAGCTGAAAATATGTAGAGAAGAATCAAGGCCCAGCAGTATCCTGGTTTTATTTAGAGTCTTTCCTTGAGAAAGTGAGATATGTCTGATGATTCTGTTATTTTTTCTGCATCCTAAATGTGTGAGGGTTTTCAAACATTTTTTTAAGGACTGTGCTCTTGTCATCTTAAAATTGGGTTTTCTAGCTCATAATCACAAATGAGCAAGTGATGAATGTGGAAAAGTTGTGGTGGTGGCCATTGCCTTGTTTTTTTAAAATAATTCTGTTAAATGTTTTCAAACAAGCTACCTAAGTATTGATGCTTATCCTTATTAAAAGAAAAACTCTTTGGCCAACTTGATACAGCATCTATCTGCATGGAAACATAAATCTTCAGCAACTGAAGCAAGCAGAAATGAAGATTGAGCCTACAATACCAACATCTCATCACACAGAAAAGAGCCCTTCATGCCCAGGACCAATGATGCTCTCCAATACTAGCTCCAGTTAACCAACCACCTACAGCTCCTGGTCTCCAGGTCACCCGTAAACCACCTGTTTGCTAAGCAAACATCTTTCCAACAGGAATGGGAGGTGAGATTCCTAACTGATACAAAATACATAAAGCCCTGTAATACAGCATGACACACAGGTAAGTTACCCTGGCTAACTTCCTTTAGGAGATACCAAGTATTCAAAAACCATCTCAACCTTAATCTGTCACTTTAAGATGTTAGTGCTGATGGTATATATATATATACACACATACATATTTTCTACATATACACTATTTCCATTTTGGAAATATCTTACCATGGATGTGGATCTAAAATTATTGCTGTGAATGACAGCTCCTGGAATAGTGGTAGGAAGAAGTAAAAGTTTTCACTCCTTTCTCTTTCTTGAGCCTGAGTCTTCAACTTCTACTTTAAATGGCAATTCAGCTGCTTTTAATTTTGACCTTGCATGCTTAATTTTAAAGGCAATGAGAACATAACAATTTAATACAAATTCATTGACCTTTTAAAAACTTTCCTACACTATTTTTCTCGTAAATTGGTAAAATATTTACTAGCATGAAGCTTTTAATTTTTCCATTAACAAATACTTTTTCCCCCGCCTACTTGGTTTGACACATAATATTCTTTACAGTGTAGCTACAAGCCACACAAATAATTATGAAATAAAGTATTTTTAAACTGCATTGAAAAGTAATAGAGTCACAATGAGAGGTAGCAGGCAAAATAGTTAATAAGTGAAAATGTACATTCTGTTAATGTATATTTGAATGGCTGTTTGCATGGTCTTGGAGCTCCCTGGCTTTAACACTGCTTGCTTCAGTCTTTACTCTGGGCAGCCAAATTGACTCCCAACAGATGTCACAGATCCCACACCCAAATAACCAACCCCAAGCAGCCAATCCACTATACCCGAGGGCCTAACCATTAATGAAGTAATATCTAATCACTTCAAAAAATTAGGCCACCACTTATGAAGAAGACATCGTAACTAGTCATTCTAACATGCACCTAGTCACGGAAATAAGCCATGCTGGGAAAAGTTGGCAGCAGAAAGACAGGACCTGGCTCGTCTCCAAAGGTCCATAGCTAGTGTCAATGGCAAGCAAATATTGACCTTAATATTTTTTTTCCTATCCTCTTTTTTATTCCATATCATCTGAAACCATGAAACACTAGTTCAAGTATCCATCCCACACACATTCTCCCAAGTTGAGGCAGCAGGACCAGTACTCTTCTTGAAGAAAGTCTTGAATAAAGACTTAAATAACATTTGCTGTCCAACAAAACACAGCATTTCCTTCTTCAGTTCAAAAACTTTCTTACATTGAAAAGTTTCTGTCTGGGTTTTTTTATGTTGCTCTTTTGCTTTTTTTCCCTATCTTAGTGTCCAGGGTTCAGCTACAGCAGTCACTTTTCTCTTTCTTAGTAGCTGGTGCAGGGCTGTGTTTTCGACTTTAGTCTGAGAACAACACTGATAACACACGGATGTTTTTAGTTGTTGCTAAGTAACGTTTACTCCAATCAAGGACTTTCAGTCTCATGCTCCTCAGTGAGGAGGGGCACAGGAAGCTGGGAGGAAGCAGAGACAGGACACCTGACCCAAAGTAGCCAAAGGGGTATTCCATACCACAGCACGTCATGCCCAGTGTATAAACTTGGGGGAGTTACCCTCAAGGCTCAGATCGCTGCCCACTTGATCCTGCCCACTGATGATACTGATATCACCTTTCTGTGCGTAAAGTCAATACATTCAGCAGTAGATTAAGAGCTACTCCCCTCTCACTAGAAAAAATAAGTACAACAGGACCTTGCCTTCTCATCCTCCTGTGCAATGGTTATGTGGATATAAATATGCACAAGGCCTGCAGGAAAGCTGTGAGGGTGGGTATCAGCCAGCAGGTGGTGAGCAATTGTATTCTCTCCCCTTATTTCCCTTATCATTTTTATTATTGATGGTAGCAGCAGTGGTTTTGTATTATACCTCAGTTACTGGACTGCTCTTATCTCAGCCAGTGAGGGGGGAAGAAATGGGGAGAGTGAGTGAGTGGCTGCATGGTTCTGAGTTACCAGCTGGGCTTAAACCACGACATTCTGGAACATTAAAATGATGTTTCAAAAAAAATCTGTGATTGTATTACCCAGTATGGTTACAGTGATGAAATTTTAGGGTTTCAAGTCTTATTTTTTTCCTCCAAACGCAATACACATATATACGATTATACATGTATGTATCTGTATCTCTGGGTTTTAACTTCCGTGGTTCTCACTTTTTCCACACTCAAACAGGTTGACTTTTGCTGAAGAATTCTTGAATAGAGGATCACTGCATAGGTGTGGCCAGAAAAGACCTCAGAACTTTCATGCAGGCCTTGTGTAAATTAACATATATATTTATATGCACATCACCATTGCACAGGAGGACAACAAGGCAAAGTCCTGTTGTACTTATTTTTCTAGCGAGAAGGGAGTAGCTCTTAATCTACTGCTGAATGTATTGACTTTACACACACGGAAAGGTGACATCAGTATCATCAGTGGGCAAGATCAATGGAAGGGCGAAGAAGTCAAACAATCCCACCTAAATACAAGAGGACCACATTAAAGCCACTGTAAAATCAGATAATGCTTATTTGATTGATCAGCATGGAGGAGAAAACATGATGTGTTGGGCCCACACTTAACTTCATTAACCAATTTAAAGCCATGCTTTTCAGATTTGACTATCAACATAACTGCTTGGAAACACACATTATCACAAAAAGCGATGTATAGGATCTCTCCATTGCCATGTAATTAAAAGCAAACACTGATCACTTGAAGCCAGAACCTCTGTCAAATAAGATTTTATTGAACAATACACTCAATTTCAAATTTGCCTATTATTTTCAAATTAAAGCATGCTGTATTGCACACACAGAGCTACATACTCTGAACACAAGTGGAAAGAATTCATTACAAAAGCAGTCATGCTTTAGTGACAGTAATTATCATGTTGCATTTGTTAAATGCCACGCTAAATGAGACTTGCTTCAGACAGTTTTATTTCAGCCCACCTGACCTGAATCAAACTAATGATGTACTGCAAAAGCTACACTTACACAGTAGCCAACACCATGAGTTGATTGCCATGTGGTATTTTTATATGCTTTACTATGAAAACATCAGATACAGACATACAAATAACATCTTTGATTTTATCTTTATTTAAAAAAGAAATCATCCATGCCTGCATTCATCAAGGAAAAGCAGTTTTACACATGTCATTTCAACTGATGCAGCTTAGCATCATTTTAAGGACTCGGTTTCAGATCAGGCTTACTCCAGGTCTATGATATTGAATTACATATATTAACAACAGTTGATTATAAGTGGTATCTTTGGGATGAGAAGATTTCCTTATTTAAAATGTATAAATACCAATAATAATAGTACTCAGAAAAAGGGTTTGAACTTGCACACTTAAAATAACATTTATCAAGACTCCTGATAGCTTGAAGGCCAAAGCAATGCTTCTGAACAGATCCTTCCCATCCGGTTTAACTGTTTACATTATAGGCTGCAAAACACCTTTTGCAAAAACAGGGGAAGAGAGTCTGAGGACTGCCACACTCAAAACATCAGTCACTTTTTCTGTCAAGGTTCTCTTAAGTGACAACAAGAGAAAACAGTATATGAATGAAAGGCTGATGAGATGCCAAAACTCACTTGCAAAACAGCAGGTACCTTCCAAGTAATTAAACCCCCCAAACTAGCTCTCTCTTCTGAAACGCAAACCAACAGAATGAAGGAGGTCTCCTGAAAATCTTTCTTCCCCCATTTAACATGTTTCTACAGCCCACTGAAGCTGATCCTTCCTTCCCATTTATATCCAGGAAATAGGAGAGAGCTAAGGGCTATTCTCTCCACGCTACCTTTTTCAATACTTTAGCAGAGCACAGGTTTTGTCCATTCTGAAAAGCAAAGAAAAGCTTCTCAGGAGAAGAGAACAGACTGAATTAGGGGAATAAAAGTGCTGATGAACTACAGATCCTGACACTTTCTCTAGCGTATGACAAATTTGCTCAAGAATGACAAAATCCATAATAAACAAAACCAAAACCTCTAACCTCTGTACAAGCAGGATGTGTTTGATTATGAAGCTTTTATAATGTTACCATCTTCTCGGGTCTGTTGAAATTGTATTTAGGAGTTTATGTAACATTTATGTTGGGAAGCAAGTTCTTTCTAAATGACATCGACTAACAAAGACTCAGATGTCTCCGGTAATGTTTGTTCTTTGAAGGTAAATACAGACATAATTCTCATTTTCAAGTTCAATTTGTGGCTCATTTCTTAATCTACACAAGAAGAAAATATCTGGAGAAAAACATTCCATTTCAAAAAGACTCCCCCATCCCTAGCATTTTGGGCAGTAATTCTCCACTGCAACATGATGCTTCCAAAAATAGGGAGCAGGTTAAGACTCTTAGGTGAATTTAGCTTTTTGAAGGCAGCCTTAAGACCCAATACATAGTCCCCTTTGCTGCTTAAGATGTGATATTACATAATTGAAAAAACAGCTGTCGTTTTGGGAGCTTTAAGATTCTGTACAAACAGAGCATCAGGCCATACCCTGCCAAAAGTAACAACTGATTTGTTTCAGCAGATTTCTGTGTAAGCTCACAGAGGATCATGGAACCCTCTCACCAGTCTATTTTAAAAAATGTGGCTGTGTTAAAATGCTGGTATTTTTCTGAAATATTTCTGAAACGGCATTTTGTATTTCCATAAAAGTACTGAATGCTTCTATTACTACATCACCAATATTTCTTTCATAAAAATTGCTAAATTAACTCTATTCTAAAAGAGCAAGTTCAGCCAATAAATGACAGAGCTTTGCCATCCATGCCTCCACAGCTCTCCCTGGTCTGGGGAGCTCAGATGAATAATCCTATATTCAGATGAATAATCATCTGGCTAAAAACTTAACTTTTCTCCATTTTTTTTCTTCTGTTCCCCTGACACCATGTGTCTCTTACACCTTAGCTACAAGGCAACTAGGAGAATTTATATTAGACCACAATACAGCTAGAAATTGCTGCAGCACACCATTTAGATCTGATCATCACTCCATCTGAGGTGTTTGACCTTGGTAAGAAACAAGCCGACAGGCCACTGTCTTAACAATGGCATTGATGAAAGAAAGAGGACCTGACTGGTCCAAAATGCGTTGGTGTCAAGCGGTGTGGAAGAGACTGATGCACATAATTACCTTTGGGCTATTTGCCTCAGCTACACTCATGCTTCAGAAACTACTGCTCTCCTTGGTCATCTATTCAATATTCATATTTATAACTAAAGCTTAAGAAAGACTAAGCAAGCATTTTGAAAGCTAAATATAAATGAACAATTTACTACAAGAACATCTTTTGCTCCACAGCAAACACATTTTGAGATACTTCGTGACTGTCAAATTAAAGCTAAAACACAAACTTGAGAATGTAGAATTAACTGGCAAAAGGAAACGGTAATCTGTAATCCCTTCTCTCTCTCCCTTCCCAACATTTTTAAGAAGCACCATCACAAAGAGTAAAAGCAAAGAGCAGTGAAAGAGATCCCACATTCAAATGCATCACCTTGGTTGACAATCAGAATGGCACAGAAACTCAATGGGCCTTTCAAAGCATAATTCAATTCCTACAAGAGAGACTTAGAAAGGCACTGAGGAACCCAGAAACAGACACCCTACACCTATCACATTTTTTCTTGGACCATCAACTCAAAAGTGAATCTGACCTTTTTCTCAATAACCTCTAAATTAATAGAACCAAGCATGCCATACTAATGAAGTTACATCTTTTTTTTGGCACCACTGCACTGCCTATTGTTTCCTGAACAATTTTCAACCCCTGCTATTCAGCCATGCCCTTCTTATCTGCAGGCTACCCTGCTGGATTCAACCGTTTAGGAACAAGCTGAACAACTAATACATAAAGTGTACTTTGAGTCTAATGAAAAAAACATAGCACATCGTCAAAACCTTCAATTTCTTTTTCCTTCCTTCCAAAAAGGTTGGGCAATTTTTTTTTTTTTCAGTTATTTGTTTCTGTATAATTATAATCTGCACATGATTTGTGTATTAAGAATGAAGTTTCGTATCAGCTGACAGATAACTGGAAAATTCTCTCTCTGACAGCTCTCTCTTTGCAGCTACTACCAGGAGCTGCAAATCAACTTTCTTAGATGAATGTCATATGGCAAATACTAAAATGCATTTTGGGCTGACTATGTCCGCAAATTTTAAAGAAAAGCCTGCTACTTGGTTGGCGACAGCCGGCATGGTTTTACTAAGGGGAAATCCTGCCTGACCAATTTGGTGGCCTTCTATGATGGGGCTACAGGACTGATGGACAGCGGCAGAGCGGTTGACGTCATCTACCTGGACTTGTGTAAGGCATTCAACACTGTCCCACATGACCTCCTTGTCTCTAAATTGGAGAGACATCAATTTGATGGGTGGACCACTCAGTGGATAAAGAACTGGCTGGATGGCCACACACAAAGAGTTGTGGTCAACGGTTCAATGTCCATGTGGAGACCAGTAACGAGTGGTGTCCCTCAGGGACTGGTGTTGGGACCTGTGGTGTTCAACATCTTTGTGGGTGACATGGACAATGGGATTGAGCGTGCCCTCACCAAGTTTGCCGACGACACCAAGCGGTGTGGCTTGGTTGATACGCTGGAGGGACCAGAGGGCCCTGGACACGCTGTTGATGTGGGCCGATGCCAGCCTCATGCAGTCTAACCGAGACAAGTGCAAGGTCCTACACCTGGGTTGGCACAACTCCAGGCACAGCTACAGGCTGTGTACAAGCAGCCCTGTGGAGAAGGACTTGGGGGTGGTGATTGATGAGAAACTCGACATTGCAGGCAGTGTGCGCTTGCAGCCCAGAAAGCCAACCGCATCCTGGGCTGTGTCAAAAGAAGCATGACCAGCAGGTCAAAGGAGGTGATCCTGTCCCTCCACTCTGCTCTCATGAGACCTCACTTGGAGTATTGTGTACAGTTCTGGTGTCTTCAACATAAAAAGGACATGGAGCTGCTGGAGCAAGGCCAGAGGAGGGCCATAAGGAAGATAAGAGGACTGGAGCACCGCCCATATGAAGACAGGCTGAGAAAGTTGGGGCTGTTCAGCGTGGAAAAGAGAAGGCTGCGTGGAGACCTCATAGCAGCCTTCCAGTATCTGAAGGGGGCCTACAAGGATGCTGGAGAGGGACTCTTCATTAGGGACTGTAGTGGTAGGATAAGGGGTAATGGGTTTAAACTTAAACAGGGGAAGTTTAGGTTAGATCTAAGGAAGAAGTTCTTCACAGTGAGGGTGGTGAGGCACTGGAATAGGTTGCCCAAGGAAGTTGTGAATGCTCCAACCCTGGTGGTGTTCAAGGCCAGGCTGGACAGAGCCCTGGGCGACATAGTTGATGATGATCTTAAGGTCCTTTCCAACTCTAACTATTCTATGATTCTATGATTCTACTTCAGTCACTTTAATAATGGCAATAATTTACATCTATATTGATGTAACAATATAAAGCTAAGTTCCGTCCACTGGGCTCAGGACTGTACAAATATACAGAAGGGGACAGTCTGCCTTGAAGAGAGTGGTCTAAACAGATCATGGATTTTCCAGTGAGAAAATGACCTGAATCTTCAAGTACATGGTAACATAACAGTGAAGTAACTAATCAGAATAGTTTCTCAAGAAATAAGGGATACAATTAATTAATTTGCTATTTCTAATCACATTTAAAAAATCTAGATAAAGACCTAACACTAGAAGAGGTCTGCTGTGCTGTGTTATAAGTGGTTTAATCAAGCTGTTTTTAAATTGCTTGTGGGTTTGTTTAGTTTTGGGGATTTGTTTTGGTTTGTTTTTTTAAATGTAAGTAGCTAAAAAACAATAGCAGTCTGCACATAACAGAGGGAAACATCAGTTTCAGGCTGATAAGCATCTTATACTGTTTTTTGTCATTGTTGACAAACACTTTCTAGAGCCAAAACACAAACAAACTAGACTTTCTCCCATGGAGTGTTTGAAATCTGAGTCAAAGTAGCTTCTCCCTCAGAAAAAGCCCAACCACAGATTCTACCTTTGTCTCTGTAGAAAATCTGCCTTTGTAGAAAACTAAGGAGCTTGTAGAAGCACTCTCCCTGTCTAATTTAAATATCTATGTACAGACATTAAAGGGAATTATTATATTAGAATTTTGTCATTGCAGTATAGGATTTTGGTCCACACAGATTGAGTTTCACAGCCCCTTAATATAAAGCGCACAAAAAATTGTCATAAGCATCAGCAAAGCAAAAAAGACCAAACCACCCAGGAATCTTTCAATACATCTGGGTGGGATGAGCCACATTCAATCTTCCAAAAAGCAGCTGAAAAAGGGCTTAAGAAACCAGGATTGAAAGGTCCCACCCCCAACACAGGATGTGCGTTGTTGGATTTAAGTTTGCTTCCCCTATAGTGCTTGGGATTCTGCCACCATATGCAAAGTCTCTTCACTAAAATAGTTGTAAAATATCTTCATAAAAAGAAGTTACAAAGTCTTGTCTTTCACTCTGAAAGTGTGAAGAACATAAGTTACATAGCTAAGATTCATCACAATAGCCACTGCTCATTTCCACCTAACACTGCTTCTGAAACACACAAAAGCAAGTTCCTATTTGAGTTTTTGAGATCAGCTTTCTCATCCAGCCATGTGAAATGAACCAGCCCCTGAAGATCTGGCATACACAGAAATAAGGAGGAATGTCATTCTTTTTCCCTGCTATGCTCAAAACCTAGCAGGGAAATATCCCTGAGTAGTTAAAATGCAAAGATTGTGCCAATGCTTCCCTAAGCATCTGTAAGAGTACAGTCAATCGTTAATGAGGTACAATCAGAACACAGGCTATGTGAAAAAATAAAACCAAAAAATACATATGTATGTCTGGAAAAGGACACGTGTCCCTGAACTGACTATAAACTTAAGGCTTGAATGTTGTGGCTTTGTTAGGAAGAATTAGGGAAGAAAAAACAAAACAAAACCCCAAACAATTTCGTTTAGTGGGCAAATGTGTCAGCCTGGTGTTGGGGCTTGGTGTTTTGGGGGGAGGAAAGGAGTTGCCAAATATCTCATTTACTTTGAATAAGAACATGATTTTTCCAAATACAAACATTTGCTTGAATTAATTATGGTATCATAGCACAGTAGGTAGAGCATCCAGAATAATCTCTTTAGCTGAGTGGGCATGCTAATCATTTCTATCCATATGCGTTAACTGGTTTTAAACAGAGACACCCAAAATTAAACCATAAATTCATATAAGGTTGAAATTCTTCTATGCAAAATGGGATGAGTGTTGGTACAATAAATTGCCTTGTGGGAATATTACAATTAATAATCACAACAGCTCTATTAGAAAGTCTTACAGGAAAAATAAATAAAAAGGAATAGTAGCTCAATAAAAAAGACATGAAGTACAGAGAGAAGGAAGCAGGTATTTCTCACTCTACAGGATCCCTAACTTTTAATCTTCTCCCAGATCAACCTACCACCTGGCAAGAAATAAACAACCGTGATACTACAGTAGCCAAATACCTCCGTACTGGACAGAACAGTGTATCTGAATTTCCCAGTGCTCTCTTAACTCTGCCAACATCCCACTATAGCAGTGTTAATGAACTCAATATCAGCTTCCATTCTTCCAAACAAACACTTAACAAATCTACGGATATATCTGGAGCATACAGTGCCAGCCACTTCCATGGCCAGATGGAAGGAAAGGATACGTAACTACACAGATATGTTTTGTATAACACACCTAGAAAACTTAGTGATTGTGTGAGTCGTTTAACAGCCTTCAGTCCTGTGGAGAAATCCAAATGCAGTACCGTTAGTTACTATTCAGTGAAATCACTACATCCCAAATGAAGAAGGATGCTATTAGTAGATATACCATCAACAGCCTTACCTTATGCCCTGCACAAGAAAGTAAAAAAGAAATAAATAAATCTCATTTTTGCAGAAATAAGAGACAATTCAAACAAAGTAATTACAACTTTATGGCACTGGGAGAAATTATGGGTTTTTCCTCACTTTTGACTTTTTTTATGGGACCACCACATTTTAACACCTGACCCTAAGTATTTTAGACACTGGTTTTGGCTAAACCTGTTCATTTTAGTCTGATTCCCCAAGAGAAAAGCAGTATCAATAACATGATTAGAGCTACAAAGCCGTGTCAATATGCAGTGTGCTGCATTACTGAAAGATCTCAATAAAACCATTTCTAAACTAAGTAGAGAGGCAGGCAGCTGCATTTCTAATAACATATTCTATATGCAAAGATGAAGGTCTTAGTGAGCAACATATGCATCATTTACTCCATAGGAAAATTGTTTTTTTAGGGTACCTTGAAAACACACCATTCTTTCCACTCCTACCTCCCCTTCTGCCTTTCCTTCACTCACTGCAGAATATTGAGCAATTAAGCAGGTTGCTATATTTGGTGTATCTAAACCTCACAAGCTGATAGCATAATGATTTTAATAACTGCTTTAAATGTAACATAGTGGCAGGTTGACACACGAGGTTTGCATCCTGCAATTTGATTTTTCCAGAATTCTTTTGTTATGCCTCAGGAATAGTAATATGATTAGAAGTAATTTCTTGATAGTGCTTCTTAACTATTTTCCCCCTTCCTTTTACCCCATTATAAGCATTACAGATCTACAGTACACGCTCCCTAGTAGGTATTATAAGTTGACTCTTCTACAAAGATTCTTGGTACTTGCTTATCAAAAGGAATGAACTAACATTACTAGAGGCATACACATCACCAAGTTGTCATACCCTCTGTGAAAATATGACCATTAATACAGGTTCAGCATAATGTTATTATAGTATTTCAAAGCAATAATATCCATAAGGATCTCAAAAAGCTCTTCCAGGATGATTCTGTGAGCATCAGAGTCTGTCTCCACTCACAACAGCCAAGACCCATATCTCAGAAGAAAGGAATTAATGTGTCACTTTGTCTTAAGAAGAACATGAAGCAAAATATTCTTGAGTGCTTTAGCCAACACGGAAGTGTTCAGTAGACCCATGTATAGACACTGGACTGACTCAGATGTAAGGTGGCCTCGTTTCTTGGTCAGGAAGAACGTAACATTACAAAAAGAAGTGAAATGGTGCTTAGCAGTATGGAATACTACATAAAAATACCAATCTCATATCAGATGCTGTGTATTGCTACAGCTCACAAATATGAATTTTATATATTATTTTTAATTTTTATATTTTATACAGTACTTTTCCCCAGGTTTAGTGCATTTTAATACAGCTTTGTATTTTCAAAACAGCTCTCAAAATTCTGTACACGTACTGAAAATAACTTTAATTGGAAGTGCAGTTTTCAGAGAATTGGTATTTAACACATTTCTGTAATCTGCAGCAAGGTTTACACGGTGTTTTTCACTGCTGTATTTCAGATGAGAATGAATAGACGTACTAAATTCTGCATTTTTGTTGTATTTTAGGGAAATCACTATACAATATTCCCAATGCACACTTTATGTATCCCTCTTTGACATGTTCCTGCCTGTGAAGAGCGTTTCAAAAGTTCTTAAAGCCCATACTCTTAGCTGGCTAAATTAGACGTGTAATGTGGTTTGCTCAAGCCAAGTCAAAAGAAGTTGAGTACTTTGGAGTCACTCAGTACCATTTAATGAAACATCTGGTTGCTATGATTTTATAAAACATTTATGACCAAGAATGCTCATCTAGTTATTTTTCAAGATAGATAAATCTTCATTGAATTTACAATGCTAAACTTTCTCACATACAAAATCACTACAATATCAAGACTGGATCATAAAAAATGTAGCCCATTCTGAAAGAATACATATGATAATCAGTGCTTTTATGCCATTTTCATGCTTTAGTGATGATCAACCAGGGCTTTTTTATATGCAGTACGTAATCTGAAAAAATAGTAACACTCGTATCCCTTCAGATTACATGGCATGAAGTGCAGTCTCCAAAAAGTAACATTTTCTATTTGCATACGAAGAAACAGCTCTCTAGTTTAGATTATCTGCTTTCTTGTACATTTTTTACATTTCCAAATATAGTTTTTCATTGTCGTATTGAAAATAGTAAGTCAGGCATTCATTATTTTCAATTAACGCCTTATTAGTAAATTAATTATTAATTAATATAGTT
>NW_009923170.1:0-24125 GCF_000696875.1 Nestor notabilis
TAAGGGATGAGAGGGAGCTAGCTGAGCCAACCCTGTGTTGGACAGAGAAACGCTGGTTGCATAGGAAGTCACAGCAGGAGAATGGCTATAAGGCATGGCATGAGGGTCCATAATGGTGTTCGTCAGCTGCTGCAACTTGGCTAAACTGAACGTGGCTGATGGTTGTGAATAGCTCCCAGCACCAAAATCCCCTGGAATCCTCTCATAGATACTTATGTTACCAGTGCTTCCCGATTCGGGTATTTCCATGATCATGGGTGCTGGGGTGAAGCTGTTGTTCATGCTACACTGCGACAGCGGAGGTTGCTGCTGGGGTGGAGGTGGCGGCTGCGGCTGCTGTGACTGAGGCTGCTGCTGTTGTGGCATTGGTTGCTGGTTACTCGGAGGCCTTTCTACTACACAGCTCTGAGGCGACTTGATATTGCAGTTTGCTGCAGGCTGGACAGTGTTTTGCTGCATCATGCTGCAACTGCTGCCAATGTTTGCCATTTGCTGAGTGACAACACAACTGTTCTGAGTGAGGCTGCTAGAAGAGGACAGTCCTCCATAGGAACAGCTGCTCTGGGAAGAGTTGTTTCCACAGATGCTGCCTCCCATAGTGGAGTCATAGCTGCTGGGGTTTTCGTAGTTCTCTGTGGTGCTCTCAATGCTGCCAAGGTCACTGAAGCCACTATCCACCACCTGCTGAGAGTGGTCCGATACTGAAGGCACATCCATCATGGGGCTGGTCTCCATGTTCTGCATAGAGGGTGCGGACAGGGATCCTTGTTCAGGACTTATCTGGGTGTAACTGCTCTCCAGAGCAGGCACATTTGGGCTGTTGACAGAACGTACAGACTGGCTGGGGTGGGACTGAACAGAGGATATTGGGCTGTTATGTTCTGAGGCCTGGCAATCTTCAACCATGGATATCTGAGGATCCTCCTCAGTCTGGGTGTAACTCTGCAAAGTCTGACAAGCTGCAAGAGTTTCTTCACAGTCCTGGTAAGCTACATCGTGCTCATTGCTTTCCTCCTGTGTCAAGGACTGGACTGCTTGAACAGTTTCAAGATCTAGTTCACTATGAGGAATCTCTTCCTCTTCCTTTAATTCAATTAACCCTTCTTTATTACTTTGCTCTTCTTCGTGATCATCTTCAGACCCAGGGACGTGCTCTGAGCCTACTGATGTCTCGTTGGAAGCCTGCTCTTCCTCAGAATCCGCCTCTGTTTCATCTTTTTCTTTTGTATCTTCTCTACTGCTCGGTATGCTTGTTTCTAAAAAACACTCTTGCACCTGAGGCTCCTCCTTCACCCCTTCTCTAACAGGCTGTTCCTCCAATTCTTTTTTCTTTACAGACTCCAGGTGACCATCATCCTCATCATCAGCATCATGATCTTCATTTTGATTTGTTACTACTGCAACTTCCTCTTCTTCCTCATGGTCATGCTCAGGTTCGTCTAGTTCTTGCTGTTCTTCTTCTGATTGCCTCTGCTCTTCTAAAACCCGTGGCTTCTCCTCTACCTCCTCTTCTATCTCAGGCTCTTTTACTTCTGGCACTGGACTGCTGTTGCTGTCCACAGGAGAAACCGCTCTCACTTCACTGCTGGCTGTATCTTCCTCTTCTCCCTCTCCTACCTCTTCTGCTTCCACATTCACATCTTCCTCTTTCCTTTCCTCAATAAAGGGCAGCTCTTCTTTCTGCTCAACACTTTCCTCTTGATCTGAAAGTTTGGGCTTACGCCCTGGTTTTGAATTTGCTACCACTGCATCAACTCCTTCATCCTGAACTGACGGTGGCTCCTTTTCCCGGTTCAGTTTAAAACCTGGTTTTCGCCCAGGTCTTTTCTTCCAGTGGACTGGTTTTCGGCTTTTCCCTTTTGGCCATCCCTTCTTCTTTTTCATGGGTGTAGAAGTATCTGGCTCAAGTGAAGAATCCTTAGCTTCGCATTTTCTCAGCATAGATAATGGTTTCAAAGGTGGGTTACCTGAAAACACAAGTTGAAAGAGACACTGTTCAAACACATTTGTTTGGGCTGAGCATTCATGGAAGCTTTCCCAAGCATTCCCACCATGTTTATCAGCTTTTTCTATCAGTACTAGCTCAGAGATTTGTTGTGAAGGGTCAACAAGAAGGATCAAGGTCTGCTTGTCAGCAATCACATTACACTCTCAAAGAACACCAGTGCTTTCAAGCACACGCATGGTCAAAGCCCTGAGCCTTTAACACACATGCAGATGAAACATCAGGCTGCATGATACAGCCCTGGAAGAACTCAACACCCTGCAAAAATGTTATTCATACAGTATGTTCCAGTGTAGGGGAACACATGAAGATGCATTAAAAACATGTTTCTATTTAGATCTGTATCTTGCGCATCTGCTGAAGAAAGGATGTATTTTCACTTTTGGGGGACCTTTATGCTTTTAAATGCTTTTAAATACTTCTAAGCAGAGACACAGATAACTGAATAGGGCTAGATTCATTTTACACAACTGCTGGTAAACTGCTGCAACAGTTAATCAATGACACTAGTTGACACTCACACTTTACCATCTGAATTTCTGTCTTCAGACACTGGATTTACTTAATCTGCTTTTGTATTAATTCTCCCTTCATCTGCTAGGCAGAAAATCTCTCTTATCAAATAAGTAAATCTCCTTACTCACCTAAGTGATTTGTAACTTTATCAAGTCACTCTTTTGCCCCTGCTTTCTTTGAATCTATTATAGAACATTTGTTCTAATCTCTTAATCAGCCCACGACTGTTCTTGTGAACTATTCCAGTCTATCAAGCGTGAATAACAGAGTAAAGATGGTTGTTGCAGTTTCACCAAGGCTAAATAAAGAGATGACAGAACGTCTCCACTTCACTTGAGATTCCCCTGTTCATGTATTTAGGATCATCTGAATCTCTTTGGCCTTAGGCTACAAACCCATCCTAATTACTGCACATGACCTTCAAACACACTCTCATAGACTTCGCCAGTGAATTGCCCTTCACTTCATTTACCAAATCCCCTCTTTTCCTGGCAGCTACTATGTTATTTTTTAATCTATCCATAAATAGATTAATATTCCCCAGTATTCAGAGTACATTTATTCACATTTCTGCCCTTTCCACCATCTCAACAAATGTCATTGAATCCATATAACAAATGTTATATGAATTTCCCAAGAAGAGCCGTTTTAAGTCCATAGTTATGCAATGAAGGTAAAAGTAAACAATAGACTCCTAGTAGTCCACAAACACTTCCTCAAACCTAATTGTAGGGCAGCTGGGTTACTCCTTCCCTTTGCTCAGACAGGCATTTACTCCAAGTATCTCCAATGAGAAGTGTTCTGAAAAAATCCTGGGTATTAAAAGATGAATTTGAAACAAATACTGAATTTGAAATTTAACAATTTCATCCATAAAACAAATATTTGGAATGTGAATAAAGGAAAGAAAGAATCTGCCACAGTCAGAGGATCACTGGGCAGGAAGAAGGAAGCGCTACTTTCAGGGGGTTTGGTAAAGCATTAACACTAAAGGCCTGCAAAAAAGAAGAGTAATTCCACTTAAAAAGAAAAAAATAATCAGCTATTTCTCTTGCCCTTTCCCAACATTTCTCTGTTTCAAGCTAGAGAACAACTTATTATTTCTTTGTTCTGGAAAACTGAGGGCTCTCCAATTCATTTCTGGTTCGTTTCTGTAAGTGACCCTGCTGCAGAGGTTTTCCCACAGACACTAATTTCACTAGGAAAGCTGAATCAAAAGGATTCAATGACCTCTGATCAGGTCATTGCTAATAAGATAGTTAAAAGCATGCACCACATTTTCCTAAGACTTGGGAATGTTTCAGGCTGGTCTGACTGGTAATTTATGCCTAACCCTACATTTTGGCTAGAAGTTAAAAGACAAGGGAAGCAGCTTCTTTTGTCATGAGCTAGCATCATCTAACACTCACTGGCACAGCATCTAGATCAAACTTTCAAATGCTACCACCAAACATACCGTTAGTGTCATCAGACTCCTCCTCATCTTTGGACTTCCTCTTAGAAGAGGGTCTATGCCTGAGTGTATCTGATGGGGCTAAATGCCGAAAGTATCCACTGGGCAAAAGTTCATTCTCCTCCTCCTCATCCTCCTCCTCTTCTTCCTCCTCCTCAATCTCAAATGTAGGCTCTAATCGGGGCATTGGTCGTTCAGAGTCCGAGTCCTCAAATGGTTCATCCAGCACTTCTGTGGTCTCTGAGATGGTTTCAGTGACAACACTGCTATTGTGGTGCTTACGCTTGCGGACTCGAGAGAGTGGAAGTTAGGAGAAGAGAAGACATTTTATCACATGCAGTAGAAATAAGACACTGACAAATAGAAAACGTGAACAGCAGAGTTCAACAGTCTAAGCAGGACCAGAGGACTCCCTTCTGGAGCCCAGACTTCACTAGAAATACTGACTGGCACCTGCCTTCAGTTAGACAGATGTCAAATACAATGCAGAACAACCAACTTACATGAAGATTACTACACTGAAGATTACTACACTGACATTTGTGTAATAGTACAAACCATTTAAAGAGCTGACATTAACATAACAGCCCATCCATAACAGCTGGAAGTTCATAGACACTACAACAGAGACGTGAATAAAGCTGCAAAGATGATATAGAACTTTTTAGTGCAGCATTCCACGAAGAGAGGATTTTCTTGGTCACGTTGACAGCTTTCACATCTTTGTGGTAAATCATTCCAAAGACTTTATGCTGTGATGTTAGTTGTGTAGGTAGCATTTGTGTTTTGTCAGCTTCTTTTAAAGTAGGACTGTATCTGTTTCTGCTTTCCATGACTAGAACTTTAATAACCACTTTTTAAGGTGGAAAAATCAAAGGCACAAGGCAGAAGTTTAAAAAATCCCAAAAAATCAGAAACCCCACCAACACACTTACCTCTGAGTCAACAAAAGCCACCACTACAAATAGGTAGCAGAAAGTAACCTCCAGAGTTCTGGAAAACTGAAGCATGCAGATAGCATCTGCTAATACATCCGTCATGAATGGCACAGTCCTTCAGAAAGCACCATACTGACAAAACAGACCACATGATACAGAGACAAGAAGAAATAAGGCACAAACCTTTCGTTTCAGTGTTGGCTTGGTGAGAACAGGCGGAGAGCTCGACCGAGGACTCACAGGTTCATCATCTTCCTCTTCACTACTGTCACTGAAGCACCTCAGAAGCGCCCTGTCACTGTCACTGTAGCGGCGGGGTAGCCTGTCGCAGTCCTCTGGGAATCTGCACTTCAGTGGCTCCGTGTTCTTTTTCAGCTGTCCTCTCCACCCTTCCATACCTTCGCTGTACCGCCGCCGGGGAACCGCAGAGTCTTCCCCTTTGCCATACTGTCCCTGGGAAACTGCACATTTTTCCTCCTCTTCAGCATAGCGGCCTCTCGGGGCTGGAGACTTCTCCTCACATTCACCACATCTTCCTTGCAAGGCTGCTGACTTCTCCTCACAGTCACTGCACCGGCCTTGGGAGGCTGCTGATTTCTCCTCGCATTCGCTGCACCGTCCACTGGGAACTGGCGGCTTGTCCTCAATGGGCAACATTGGCTCCTTCTCACAAAAGGGCTCCCGAAGTTTCTTGCTCTTGCGGTTCCATCGCCCTCTTCGTGATGGCTGGCTGTTTGCAGGAAGACTATCCAGGGGGAAAATGTGCTTGTTTGGCCGTGCAGAATTGGCTGGAGCAACAATGTCTGGCTTTTTTTCACTCTCTGTAGGTGAGTAAGGCTCTTGCTCTTTCTTCTCCCATGACACAGATTTTACCATCTGATTTAAAAACAAAGACAAAGAGATTTCACACTTCCTATTTAAGCATGCATGGCTAGCCTGACTTTGAGTCCACTAAAGCTTTTCGAGCAAGAAGTCAGAAAACTTGAATAAGAATGGCTTTTAAGAACGTGAGAACAACAAAACAGTTGACCTTTTTGTGATTCTAATAGTGCTAACTGCTGCTCCTTCCCTCCCAGGTGACAAAAGTACCTTAATTACCTTCCCCGCAGTGGCTTCAGTCAGTATCAGCCTCCTGCAATGCAAACATCATCTTGCTACATTTAAACACAGGATTTGTTTCATTTTCAAGACAAAAGTGAGGCAAACTTGAAGCTATTTTGCCATTAAAAGGCACAGTTAGTTTAATGTAAATACGGTAACATCCTCTTAGTAGTCTAGTCAAGAGCTCATCACCTGATGGGAGAGTGCAACCCTTCAAGGACACCAGCCTAGATGTCACAACCCTTCACTGCTCTGTGCGTAGGAACTCTAGAGCTATTGGTGGTTTTGAAAAGAACACAGCAAAAACCTTTGGTGAGAACCATTAAAACTTTTGGTTCATTCATTTCTGTTCATGCTATTTGTCACCTACAGAAATACTGGGTCCTTCAAACCTAAATTCCACTTCAATCATCTGATTAAAGACGAGGTTGCTTGAGAGCCAAAGGCAGATTTTTTGGTGGTTTGGGGTTTTTAACATTGCCTCTCCCCCAGATCACAAAAATCATTAAGGGTAGAAAAAGCCTTTTTACTGTTTTCAGAAATAGTCTTTAACCTTTCTCTAGACTCAATGTTTTCCCTATTTTTAGGTTCTAATCTGAAATTATAAAGACACATGAACTAATCATGACTATTGTTTTTTACTATTATGCCAAATGCCCGAGCTTGGCATTTGCAATCCTGTTTGCACTGCCTGCAAAAGCACTGAGCGTAACCTAGGTGCCACACGGAAGTAACAGAGTCACTCTTACACTGGTCTCTGAGTCTTTTTCTTTCTGCTGCTGTTGCTCTTCGTTTTCCCCATCCTCTGTCTCCTCTTCTTCATCTTCAGAGACAACCGAGTTGGAAACTATAACAGGCGTCCAACGCAGGCATTCTGCATCCACATCTATAGGTCGGACATTAGTTCTAAGCTTTGCCATATGTTCCTGGATAAGCTTCTCCCGACGAATGATCACAAATCTAAAGAGCAATAACACTCTGATCAACAACAGGCTACACTCAGTACATGCTGTCATGTGAAACAGATGTAAGGTATTACAGATAAAGCTGTGTACTCTCAATCAGTGCTGCCAGCAGTAACTCAGAGAGGACAGAAAGCTCTTTAAAACTGTACTGTTTGCTGTACCAGACTACCAGAGAAAGCATCTGAAAACTGAGAAAATATTAAATTCTTTCCACTTCTTGTTAATGGTGAAGCCATTATCCTTCCACGGGCAACATTTAGCTGCAGACTATCACTTTTATTACGTGTTAAATGGACAGGGGTATGTCATTTGCGGAACAGGCAACATAAGGTCAAAGACACTGAATGGTAATAAGAGAACTGCTTTAAAAAGTTATAGCCCTACTACCAGAGTACATTTTATTCAGGGGCTGGGAGTAGTTATCACTGATTAAAATACACTGTGAAATGAAGACATAAGACTGTTCTCAAATAACTTCAAGTTTTCCAAGTTAAGTTCCAAGTTTAACACAAAACACGACAGAATACAACCCCACTCCCCAAATTGCTATGGTTTGAATCAAGAATAATGCCAAGTATTTCACTTGGCTTGTACACTCATTTGGATATTTAAGTCTTAAATAAAAGCAAGCTTATTAGAAGAGATTTGGCTCCAAATGCCATTAAAATTTCATTCAAATACATTGGAAGCTATTCGGAAATACAACAGGACTCCTGTACTCACTGATCACTGCGGTAGTCAAGCATTCGTAGGTGATGTAAAGTGGAAGTGATATCTTGAGGGCAGATTCCAGTCAGCTTACTCAATTTCTTGATGCTTAATTGCTTGTCATGTTGATGATAAAGGCACTCCAATATTACACTTTTCCAATAAGCCATATAGGAGAGGCGCCCCAGGTCTGACAGAGGCTTCTCTGGTGATCCTGCTTGACCCTCACGCTTTGAAAGCAAGTAGCCTGAAGACACACAAGAAATGAAATTCAAGAAATTAGCAGCTTCTGTTTCCACCCCAAAAAAGGCTTTTTATCCAGGAAGTAGCTGAATGCTGCCTGCAAGATCCAGATCATAATTCTGAGGGATACACTGGGGGGTCTGGCTGAGTTGGTTGGGCTTTTTTTGGTTTAAAGTCCTGCTCAATGACACAGTGGTGGAGATTCCTGAACTGCATCACCATCACACAGGGGCTATGGGCAACGCCACGAGATGGCAGCAGCTCTCTACTTAGAAACTCGAAGTATACAACCAGGCTGCTGAGTATCCTCCAGCTGCAGCAGTAATTTTGAAGATGACAGAGGGAAAACAGATTTTAGCCATTTAAAAGCATTTACTTGAATATTTTCTACTGCCAAACTTCCGGGCCATACATGGGCTACACTGGATTGCATTTAGCATAACAACAGAGACATAGTTACAGTGGCAAGTTTCCCTATGAACTTGCTGAGATCCATGTATGAATGTGAGAATGGTTTGAGTATTCAGAGCCTCAGTATGTCTGGGTTTCTTACTCTCAAAGCTAAATTAAAACATACCTATGACTACCTTTTGCTTAAGACACTACTTAATCAAGGTGCAGTTTTAGGGTTGGATTTCTGTAGAAAGAACTACATGCACTAAAAAAAGTGAAGAAAAAGTTCCTTACTGAAGTCAATTAGGAACCTGCCATAGCCCTTACGCTGGTATTGAGGAAGAATCATTATACAGGACACATTGTACTTCTGTTGGCAGTGTTTCTCCTGTTGGAAAAGCAGGAACAAAACAAAAAGGAAAAGACAACAAGTGAGAAATCAAAATTGTTCTGTACAAGCCCCTAATTATGGTTATGGCACAAACTGAGACATAAAGCAACAGAGTTTCTCAGGAACAACGATGTACATGAGTCAAGTTCATATGTCTCGTTCATAGCACAGAAAGTGCAAAGCAGAAATCTGAAGCAGCTGAATTCCCCGAAAAAAATTGCCATATTCCAGTGAATCTTTAAATGTCATAACCAGAACATCCTAAAATCTGACCTCAAATGGCGCTTCTGAAGGCTGAAAGGAAAAGCTTCAACTAAAGCTATTGAAAAATAAGTAAAACAATTACAGACAAAAATCTGGAGAAAATCTATCTGAAATCTTGGCCCTGTTCTGTCAGAAAACTAAAAGGTTTAGGACAAGAGGTAATGGGTTCAAACTGAAACAGGGTTCAAACTGAAACAGGGGAAGTTCAGGTTGGAGATAAGGAAGTTCTTCCCTGTGAGGGTGCTGAGGCGCTGGCACAGGGTGCCCAGAGCAGTGGTGAATGCTCCATCCCTGGCAGTGTTCAAGGCCAGGCTGGACAGAGCCTTGGGTGACATGGTCTAGTGTGAGGTGCCCCTGCCCATGGCAGAGGGTTGGAACTGGATGACCTTAAGGTGCTTTCCAACCCAAACCATTCTGTGAGTCTGTGAAATCAGGTGCAAAATTGCCAGACTTGTTTGAAAAACAATTTCTTTGCAGAAGGAAAGATGGGATACAACTACTTGGTAAAATGTTTATCTTGCAGATGGTAAATACTACCCATCACCACCAAAACCAGGATGTCACTTGAAAAGTAGGGGGTTTTTAGCTACTAGCTGTAGTACAAGTTCCTTACAGAATATATGCTCTTCAACATTATGAGGAAACTTGGGTTTGTTAGTTGGTGGTCTCCAAAAGCAACACAGAATCTGTTTGCAACAGAGGTCTACACCTATATTACATGACATAAAATAAAGGCCTAAGTTACAAACAACGTAACAACTCTGAAGTAGCATTTCTCACCATAGTAAATGCAGCTCCAATTCTGAAGTACTCAAACACTTACCTTGGAAAAGTAGCCAACAAGGTGACAGCCCTTGACATCATTCTGTGTCAACACGTAGAAAAGAAATGGCTCCACATCATAATAGAGTGTCTTGTGGTCCAGGAAAAGCTTGGCTAACAAGCACAAATTCTGGCAGTAGATAGTGCTGACATTGCCATCAACCTTACAGAAATGAGGAAAAGGTTGTCACTCCATTTGCTGTCATACAAGGACATGCTTCACCGGGGTATACCTGCACATTTGAAATGTCTAATACAAGAGGAAGACTTCTCCATCACAGGTAGTGTCTCAAAGGACTTAAAGCTTCCACAGCATAAAGGCTGTGGCCAAGTCGCTGCTACATTCATTAGCTTAAGAGAAGACTTAACATTCATTTTCCTAAAATGAAAAAGCACTTTGACACAGTGAGCCTTCTCCTATGTTTTGTGGATGAATAATCGACCCATGAGGTCAGCTCCCACTGCCTGCTCATAGTTCACTCTTAGCCACTGAACCTTTTAAGAGTGAAGATCTTTAGGGCTATGGAAAACTTACCACACGATTGGGTGCAAAAGACATTATGCTACAGATAACAGGGAGTCTTCTTACTTACCTCAAAGACTGAAATATTGTTTTTTCTGTAAATTTCATTGGCTGGAGGATGAAACCAACCACATTTTTTCATATGCTGTTGGAGAATAGTTCTGCTTTTCATATACTTTAGACAGAACTCACAAAGGTACAACTTGGGTAGCCTGTAAGCAAAGTCAAAGAAAGATCGGAGACTGAATATATAGACTTTTGTATAAAGCTCCTCACTCCTGGAGATAGAGAACTTGACGAAAACAAAACCACTATATACTGACCTAATGCATGTGCCTAAAGGCCAAAACCACCTTACCATACTGAGAGTCATGGCACTTAATTATCCTGTAACAAACACATGTTAAAAATATGTATTCTACATCCTGCACAATCACTTTTACATTATTATGTCAGAAGAAATACCTGCATTGATGAAAATCCTAGAAAAAACAGCAAACCCTCCTCCAGTTTTGCACTAGTGGCACTAGGACGGATTAGATAAATAGTTCCTATTCTCTCCCTTCCCTCCTTGTAACAGACAGCTGTATGTACCCCTGAGCAACGGGTCACACCACCATCTGTTTGCTTTAAAGCCATTTAACATACTGTATTGACATGAACAATTTGAATGCAAGTGTCCCAATGTTATTGTGATTTAAGTTCATTTACATAATCTAGCTTGCACAGGGATGCTGTTTTCAGTTACCTTCAATGCCTTTAGCAGAGCTACAATAATTCCTCATGACAGGCCACATGCTCTTATTAAATGATAAAGAGTTTTATTTCATTTTCTCTATCTATAGCCCTTAGAAGTTATTCCTCTCTCTGAATCAAGATGAAGTTCAGACAGTTTGCAGTGCAGACAGTTTGCAAAGTTCTTAAGCAAGAGAACATCAAACCAACCATATGTACATCACAGCAGAACAATCTTTCAGATGCCAAAACTTGTAACATTAAACATTTCTTCTTTAGCTGTGCTGAACTACATACAGCATAAAAACAGTTCATAGGAATCAATCTATGTATTCTGTGGCAATTCAAATGCTCACAGCAGACGTAGGTTGTTGCAGAGAGCTTATCAACTTTTGACTCAGCCTAAAAACACCTTGAAACATCTATTAACTGCCATGAGAAGGATCAGGATTACATGTACTTTGCTTCTGGCTACATTCAGATAGAATCTTCTTCAGATTTCTATACTGGCTGGGGTAGAGCTTTCCCATAAACACTGCAGCAGAACAGAGGCGGAGTATGTTCAGTCATATTCTTACCTCGAGTATTCCTGTGGATATGGGGACGAGTACCACGTCTGGATTTCATACTTGCCAAATTCAATGACAGAAGGGCAACGCACTTGCGGATCAGGAGGCCCAGTCACCCCTACTTTCTATGCAAGGGGAAAAAACAAGCTGCCGTGAATTTCCCGGGGAAAGGCTTCTAAGCTGAATTAAACCATTCTTATCTGCACAGTCCCTCCACACAAAGAGTGAGGTGACACTAAAACCCGGTACCAGTGACACATCAAGCATGTGATTCACAAGAAGGAAGAATCAGTGAGCATTGTCATACCATGTATCTCTACTACCTTTCACGCTGTTGCACGGTACACAGCAAAACTGAATACTATCTTTTTTCAGTGGGCCTGGCATAGGCAGAAGTCACCTCAGAATCTACTCCTGGGCAGACCCATTTTAAGGAGCTCTATCTAGATGAAAAAGGACAGTAATCTCCTCTGAAAATGTTTAATCCAAGAGCTCCAAATAAAGGCATCAGTACCTGATTCGTTTCCTTCTGGTTTATCCAGAAGCTAAACAGAGTGTTTCAGGAGTCAGCCAAATAAAGTCGTAGAGCTCACTACCTGCATATGATCCACAACTACTTACTACTTCTTTTTCCCCTCATCAGTTTACAGATTTATTCCTTATCCCCTTTCATCTTAGGCTATCTACCAGAACAAACCTAGGGAGTTTGCTGCTAGTAAAGTATCCAGTATTTTATTAACAGCCCACACATTTTAGCAGCTATTTATCTATGTTCTGACACAAGTAAAGCCACAGCTCTCAAGGCATTTCAGATTCCCATCTTAACCTCTTCTGCTCTTATGCCCACTTTTACATTGTCCTTCAGCTCTCTTGAGGTCAGCTCCCCGTTACTGGGAAGCAGCAGAAATCGAGCACATTGGCTTCTCTGACTGACTCACCTGCAGCCCCTATTTCTTAGCTCTTGTTCTTGGGTTGTGCTGGGATTTGGTACTTACTGAAAGCTTAACTTTACCTGCAGTGCTTGTTCCTGAATATCTCTAAACAGCTCCATGTCTTTTTCAGTTAAGACGTCCTGGGTCCCAAAAAAACGGTCCTCATTTTCCTGTTTTCCATCCCAGCCATCCTGATTGTCTGTAAATGAGAAGGAAAATTGCCTTCACCTACATTTACCAAGGAGTACCTGCTTTTAGTGCAGCTACAAATATCATCTGTCTGCACTCAGGCACTTTGCCAAGTTTTTTGCTTATGGTATTTTCTATTCAGATAAACCATAAAGGAAGAACCAGCTCTGGATGTGTGATCAAACTGCCCAAGAAACACCGCTTCCACAAACCAAGCGAACTAAACCCACAACACACTTCACCTCACCCCCAAAGCACTAAGATACACTATTGTTCTTTCAGCACCAGCCAGGCTAATGCACATAACTATTCTAAAGCTTTAAACCTCATAGATTATTGTGGAATATTTTCCACTGCTTCCTTAGGAACAATTCAAGCTATGTAATTACTCAACAAGACCTGAATACAGAGATTAAGTCAAGGTCCAGTCATAGATTAATGTCTTAAGCTAGAATAGGAAACAAGGCAAACAGGACTGCGTTCAAAAGAAGGGATGCTCTGCAGCAGGAAGGTGCCAAAGAAAGCTCCTCTATGGCTGAGGAAATTAAGAAACATTTGCTTGCGAGCCCATACCATAGATCAGAAACCCACAGGTCTGTCAGGCTGGTTTTAATTATGTTTCCCATTTCATATTTCTACCTGGCTCTTCTGATTTTCTCTCCCTACGATAAGTCTTTCAAATATGACATTATGTAGCACATTTCCTAGGGCTATCTGCAAACCCCTCGCTACCAAAGGGCATTTTACCTCACAGAAACCATTTAATCCCTCATCACACCTTGCCATCATCATATACAGCAGCAAAGGTCTCTAGGATCACCTCCTTTTCCAACTGGTATGCTGCTTCAATGCACCAAAGGCAACTGCCTGCATTTAAGTGTTAACTTTCAGCTCAGAGTTCTCATTCTAGTAATTTCAACATCCTAGCCTTTGAACATGCTCTTGGTGTACAGGATACTTACATTGGCAGGGTGAAAAATCTTTACCTGTGGGCCATTCTGAAGTGCTAGATTTCCTGGTACCCTTTTTCCTGATCCTGTACTGCTGAGAATAGTCTACCACTTCCCCTCGAGCTTTTCGTCCATCAGGGGAAGGAGTGAAGAATTTAGTAAGGCCATCTATGAGCCCTTTGGTTTTCTTGTTAAACTTCAGGGTGGTGCTGCCATCTCTGCAGAAGTCCAAGACATCTGTCTGCTCCAGGTATCCTCCTTCTGATGATGCTGACTGGCTGGACAGGGTGATCTTACGCTTCCGACCCCGACCAGGGCCAGTCCGAACTTTGCTGAAAGGACCTTTTGATCTAAAGAATGAGAAGAGGAAAGAAGATTTGGTAAGGTGGGTTGGGTTGGGTTGTAAAGTGGACTAACATCTTCCCACCCACCCAGATCCAATTCCCTGCCCCACAACAACCATGACAAGGCCACACAATCTGTCCCAGCACAGAGTGCTCCACAAATGCAGAAATATGTGGAATGGAAGCAGAAAGGGGTCCAATACTTTCTGGCAGCAGCATCAGATTAATTTATGTCAAACAACAATCTCACATTCTTTATTGGAGATTACTTAGTTTCTCTAAACATCAGAAAGGGTTCTTGAGAAATGCAAAGGAAAACAATTGCGCTGGAAAGAAGCAGTGATCCAGCAAAACAGACTTGACAGGGACAGCAAAATTCATCTATGGCTATAAGGAATAGTTCAGAACTAAATAATAAATTATTACAAAGAGTCAAAAAACTGGACAAAAAGAAGCTCTGAGATTACTTCTACTATTTCACAGCACTTTACCAAAATTCTGTATTAAAGAATAATGAAACTCGGAATTCCGAGATCTTCTCACAGAGTAGACCAGACACCAGAAATACCCACTGTCCTACTGACTCTCACACCTTACTCCTCCTTAGAGAGACTTACGTTGTATTTTGATTCTTTAACCTGTTTTTGGGACGTCCTATTGGGTTAGTATAGCGTCGTTTTATCTGGGCTGCCTTCTTGTGTAAGAGTTTCCTTCCTTTCTTCCGTGGCCGACATATTTGACATATCCACATACCTACAAGACACAAATCCCCATCACTGAATGCAAGGGACTTCTATAGAGGACATGAAGGAGAACACAGGCCCAGGCCCTCCTACAGAAAGGGTAGGAACAGTACCAAAGGCCCCAGCTGTCAAATATATATGGAAGCTCTTTTCATCACAAGTCCTCACCTTTTGGCATCCTGGTAAGAGGCGGGTCACAGCACTCCATGTGAAAGCCACGGTCACACGAGTCACAAAATAGCATGTTATCCTGTTGAAGACAGATAAAGTTAATCTCTCTTTAGATGTGCATCCGCATTAAGCTCTCAATTAATTTGCCACCATCTCAGAGAACACACGCTTAGTTTTCAGCTACAGACATATGGTATTTCACAGGTATCAAAGACTACCAGACTCTCACAAAAGCTGCAATTATTTGACTCTAGAATGATTTTATTTTGTAGTTTAACAGGACATCCACAAGCCCAATGTCCTCTTCATTCAGTCCATATTCCACTGTACTCACAGCATTTTTGCCCTGATCTCGACAGGAACTGCATGTTTTGCACTCAATACACTGCCATCGCAAGGCTTTCACTCGAACTGTCAACTCTGGAGAGAACTTTAAACAGGACGGATGACCTACAGAAAGAGGAGAAAATCATACCTGTAAAACCACAAAGAGCTCACAGAGAGATTACTTTATCTATTACATATTCCCGTGCATCATTTTGGTTATCCAGATACTCCTATTTTTAAGTGCTTCTATTCTTATCTACTTATAAATACAAACCCAATACCCCAGATAGCAAGTGGCAGGCCCACAAAGAACACCAAGGTAAGTTTTCAGTACTGAATCGAGGAACATCATAAAACTGGTCATCACTACCACGCTTTTACAGAAACCCCCAGGACCCACATGAACTATCTGTGTTAGGTTAACTTAACAGTCTACCCCTCTGGGAGCACATGATCCAGCTGAACTTATCGTATTATATGCCATAGATGCATACTACTCATACGTCTGGGTCAGGAGTAGTCACTGTACTAGACTTCTCTGTCTCAAGTGGCAAGGTTATTATCAGATGCATACTCCTCATATGTACGGGTCAGCAGCAGTCATTATAACAAGCTCTTCTGTCTCAAGAGGATGGGTTATTGCTAGCAGCATTGTAAATGGGCACTTACCACTGTTGCCACAGTCAGCACAAGAGATGAGTTCTTCAGGTTTCTTCTCCCGATTTTGCTCTTTTGTACCAAGGCAGAAACTGCAGATTGGAATTGGTTCAGCAACCGGCTAAGGAGGAAAACAGACAAGAAAAGCACTGAGTATATCAAGGGAGCAACTCATAACACACAAAGTCACAGACACGTTTATATAACATGTAAACAACGTGTGGCATTGTCTCACAGATTTCAGTCAGTCCTCACCACACAATAGTGCATTAACTGTAGAGATCTGATTTCTGTTCAGGTTAAAGACAAGACGCATACACCCAGGTACAAAGGAGAAGAGAATGGAATTCCAGGGCTAGGGAAAACTTGGAAAAGCATGATGGGAAAGAGAATTCAAAATTAATACACAACCTAATGCAGAGCTGATGCCTTAATCTGTCAACGAATGAGCCATGAGGTGATGCAGTGGTGGAAAAAAGGCACAGATGACCCCAGTGCACAGTTGTCTTAAGACATTCCCATCAGGTATCCAGAAAGTGGTAGTGCAGTTGTCAAAAGCATTTGCAATACATTACCTGGAATAAAATGTATTATAGAGCAAGTAGAACAACTGTGCCACTATTAACTACTCTTATAAGAATAGATGTCAGTATGCTGCAGACCAACAGGTTTGCTCTCTCTGAAAAAGTCCAGGAGGGTTAAAAAGAGGGGAAAAAGACGTAAAGATGAGGCAAAACCAGGTTTTAACTAGCCAACTATACCTTTGACCTCAAATAAGCTGGAGGTTTTTAAACCAAATGACTGACATTCTGTAACAGCCTCCTCAAAGAAGTAGCAAGTACAATAACTGGTTGTTTTAAAGTGGCACTTGATCAACTAATGAGAACGAAAGGAGAGTCTTATATCCAGTAACATTAAGTGCTGGATTTCATAATCTACCAAATTCTTTCTACTCCAGTTTATAAGCAAAATTTAATTTAAAAATGTAATAAAAATCTGCTAAAAATCACATTTAAAACATTGGAAACACAAAAAATGATAGATTATGGTAAGTTTTGAGACACATTCTTTGTATAGCTGTACCATGTTAATGTGTGATTTCACACCAACCTTTTTCAGGGTATATTATGCAGTTACATATGCACATAATTATTGTATGGAAGCATATGCCAGAAGAACTTAAAGGAATCTTCACTGTGGCTAAGCCAAAGCAAAAGCTACATCCAGAAGAGTTTCCTGCAGAAATCAGGTCCGTTTATAGCACAGTAATATAAAAACTGGAAGTTTCAAGCTCTATCTTTACTTGGTGTACAGACCCAGTGTACCTACAGACCGAGGTGTGCTCCTTAAAACACACACTAAATGGAAACAATCAGAACACTTTAGCTCATTTTCAGATAAGGAAATGCACAGAGAAAACTCCTTGAGTAATGTCAACAAGCAGATCAGCACGAGAACTAAAGCACACAGTGATCCCTGTCTGGCGTCTGCTGGTCCTCTCTCAAACAAATGCAAGGACCTGGATTCACCACAAAGTTGCAGTGAAAAGCTTTAGAATCCTTTCGAATACAATTTGGGATGTTTATTCATCCTTTGGATCTGGTCATATATTGGTTGCAAGAAACTACCATGGTTCTTGGAACAATACTCTCCCCATGTCTTTGCTTTGAAGGAGTCTTCTGTGACCCTGTTTCACTAGTTCTAGCGTACTTTGCTATTGCATTAAAAAGCAGCACTACTGCAGCCCCTGCAGACTTGTATCCAAGTAATGGGGAATTAATTGTATAAGCAATTCACAAGTGAATTGGTTTAGAGTCAATGATAGCTTCATAAAGTTACACACAACTATGTGACTGAGGTACTTATAAAATGCTTATGTGACGATAATAGCTGCCTATTCCTCATGAAACGTTACAAGACATGAACGATTATGTTTGTTATGGTCCTCTCTATGTCTTCTTTTTCTCTAAGTCATTGACTAGCAAAGCTCAGCAGCGAATTCCACTGGCTGTCTTGCTATTTATTTTGTCATGAATAAAACCTACAGGAGGACCAGAAAGTACCAGAAAATGGCCCCAAACACAGCTGGCCTCATCTCACAGTGGCCATCCTGTATCCTTTGGGAAAGTAAAGCTGGAACATCCATGCAACTTTTCAGAAGTAAACTCTTTCATGTATCCTCTGCAGGAAGTTCATGAGCAATTTATCTAATCAAAGAGAATTTTACAGAACCTCTATTAGGCAGTCTAAGATGGTCTTTCTTATCTCTCCTAGGCAGTATTTGTGCATTCCCTGTTCATCCCCACAGTCCTTCAGATTTGGATGTCCCCATGTAAAAACTGCTCAGCTTGGAAGAACCAACTCAAGGATGATGCTTTAGAATAATTTATTAAATAGGAATGACTTTGAATGTGGAGATGAGGCTGCTCCTCCAAAGCTTCTATGTGAGACTGCGTTGTGCTAAGTACGGAGAGATTTCACTGCTGCTGTGTTTGTTCAGCAAAGAACATCCTGGCAAGTGGAAAACGCAAGCACACAATGAGGGAGTCGTGAAAACAAGCCTGGGAGCAGCCAGCTCAGTTTCATACGGCACATTTTTGGCAGCCATTCAACTCCTTCTGCTGTTTTTCTCGCAAGCACATCTCTGTGTGTGATGTCACCAGATTCAGCGAGGGAGGGAGCCAGAACAAATTGGACTGACAGTGCGCTGCAGCCTGCCAGCCTCTCGGCACATGGTGTTACTATACAAAGGATGTCTAGAAACCAAACGTGCTCCCTATGGATTCAGAGGCTGTACCCCCTCCTAAAGACGCCTATGGAGAGGAGGCGGGCAAGAATGTTAAAGCTTAGTTTGGGCCAATCCATCTCCTTTGTAGTCTTCTTAATTTAGGAAAAGTGAGGTAGGAAACTCCTCAGTACTCACAGTCAACTCTGCAGCCCACTGCCAGCAACCCAAACATACTCAACTTCACTTCCTGCAGACATTTTAGTACCATCAGAGGCTCACTAGTAACCAGGAGTGTCTTTGCCCCATAACCACACATCTGCTTGTAGTAGTCACTGCGGTTGGAATTGAGTAGGTGTAAAATTAAAGCTACTGTAAAAGAAACACATACACCAACTTCTTTTTTCTTCATTGCTCTTTAAAACACCCTGAATGCCAGAGAATCTACCACGACCAGTATTTACAGAACCAGCCCCACTGCAGTACATTTGTTTCTTAGCTAGGAAGTTATCATCCAGGAGCACTGATAAACGGCTTTGGAGAATCCATGCTAGACAATGGGGTTTTGTGTGTCTGATTTTAAACTAGTGACAAACCATTACTCCTCACTTCCAATAGCCCATGTTGTTGCAAAGGTCTGCCTCAAATGTTGAAGCTACTAGAAAGAGTAGACGAACCAGAAAAGCCAGAGGGGAAATACAAGCTGAATACAGGCTGAACTCTACGCAGACATTACGACATCTAGAAACCTACCAAAAAAAGGAATACTACTCGGAGCTGACACTCAAACTGTCTTACTATTAAACACGCACATGCTAAGAACTTTAGAGAATGTCAACTGGCAATATTTAGACAGTCACTTGTTAAATAACCTTCCCAGAGCTAAGAAGTCCTTTAATCAGAGGATTAAAACAATTTGAGATCTGGACGTCACAATCAGAATCACATGCCAGGACTTCCTGCCTGCAGTGGGGGGGCAGGAGGGAAGGGAGGCTCCAGCTTCTTTCTTTGCAGTATAAAGGAACTCCCTTCATTTGACACTGATTCAGGAACTCTGCAGTTCAAGTTCCTGAAGTCTTCTTTACCCAAAGCTGTATTCTGGAAGCAGCCCATACAAAGGTACCCAGATTTAGCAAACCCAGGTGAAGTGAGGCAGTCAGGAACTGTGTTTTTATGCATGCATATTTAAAAGAGAGTAAGAACCTGGCAGCAGTACAAAGTGAGTGCAGCTGCTTTGCCCCGACATCGTGCTGAAGATTTTACATGCACCTTCATGATCAGCAGCTTCTGAAGCTCACTCACTGCAACACAGAGCAGCAGAATTATCTTCTTTCCCCCAGAACAGGGGAAGTCCAGGTTAGATATAAGGAAGTTCTTCCCTGTAAGGGTGCTGAGGTGCTGGCACAGGGTGCCCAAAGCAGTGGTAAATGCTCCATCCCTGGCAGTGTTCAAGGCCAGGCTGGACAGAGCCTTGGGCGACGTGGTCTAGTGTGAGGTGTCCCTGCCCATGGCAGGGGGTTGGAACTGGATGATCTTAATGTCCTTTCCAACCCAAACCATTCTGTGATTCTGTGCACAGCAAACACATCTCTGCTTTTTCTTCCCTCACTATATAAGAAAGCTAACACTGAAATCAAGATGTTTATTTAGTGGTGTTTTCCAGTTTCCAGCCTCCTCCCTACCTAACTATACTTCGAAGCTCTGTAATAAATAAGGTTCCTTTATTAACCAAACTTCAGAGATGTGCCATTCCATGTCTGTCACCAATCTCCAGAACAGAAAGGACTAACAATGGGGATCCAACCAGCACATTGGATTAGTCTCCTTCATCTTAACCAGCTATCTTATACACAGTTTTTGCTGAAACAATGTCAGAGAATGCCATTAAAAAACACTTCCTCCACAGTAGTATATACCATTGATGTAGGTACTCATCACAACACTTGATGTCTTCCCACAGTCACAAACATTGCCTTTAAGTTACCATTACTCTAAACACTGTCAGAGACCCTCCTGATACCATTCTGTACTGTTTCACCCTAAGTTCACGGTCACGGCCTCATAGCATCCACAACAGCTTCCATGACCTGCTTATGTTTGCTCCATTACTAAGAACTACTTTACCTGTTTACTAATCAAGTCCAAAGAAATCTTTCAGCATTTGAGTTTCCAGAGTTACAGAGTGCAGATGGAGGCCATCTGTTATCAACCACGATTTGTTTCAGACAGAACTACAGCCTTCTCTTCCCCAGAACCAGCTGGAAGAGAGGGAATCCTAATCCTCCTCCAGCTGGGAGCCAAAGCTTGAAGAGCACCGTTGGAGTGTAAGGGTGAGCTCTCAAAATGTAATTACAATGTTCGGGTTGCAGATCATTTATGTACTCCACCCAAAACAAACCAATCCACAAATAACTTCCCTACCAGTAATGGGACAGTACTTTGCTTTAAGACATGGAATTAACAGTTATTAACCTAAAGCAGGCACGATACAGCAATAGCTGTTGTATGCTTAAAGGCCTTCAAAACAACTATAATGCCCTCAAAGCATATGAACTTCCTAAAAAGATACAAGAAGTTTGCCTTTATGTGCTATGCACGAGTGCACACTGGGATCTAGAACTATTAATTGCAAGAGAGAAAGCCTAACGGATGCTGCATGTATAATAACCCACAGTTAAAGTGATTGATAAGTACCACCAGATATAAATAGCAACACAAAAGCAGGAAACAGGCCATAAGGAACATGTGAGAGCAGCAAAGGCAATCTGCTGTAAATACTCCTCCTCTTTTTCAGCCTCACAAGTTTCCCTCATTTTTTTTTCAGGAAGCACTTTCAGAATAGTGTTTTTATACTATCAGCTCTACTGCAGGACAATAGGAAGATATTTACTTAAAGGTTGCTACAGCCATGTCCAGTTTTAACTGACATAAAGGAGTTTCAAGGAGAGTGCAAAGGAGATGAGTTAATACTATCCATATTGTGGAAAATAAGTATCAGAGCTGTCTTTACCAAGAGCTTCCAGCCTTAAGACCTGCATCTTACTATAGCTTGGTCCCTCACATCTGTGTACCTAGAAAAAGCTCTTTGCTCTTCGACAGTACTAAATATTACTGCATTGTAGTAGCCTTGTAGTACTGCAGTAATCCTTGCACTGTAATAGTACTGTATTAACTATTAAACAGTCGACCTGGTTTCAGCTGGGACAGAGTTAATTTTCTTCCCAGTAGCTGGTACAGTGCCATGCCTTGGATTTAGAATGAGAATAATGTTGCTGCTCAGCAGTGTTTACACCAAGTCAAGGACCCCCATGGCAGGGGGTTGGAACCACATGATCTTAAGGTCCTTTCGAACCCAAACCATTCTGTGATTCTATGACTTCTCAGCTTCTTACCCCATGCCACCAGCAAGGAGGCTGTGGAGCACAAGAAGTTGGGAGGGGACACAGCCAGGACAACTACCCCAGCTGGCCAAGGGATATTCCAGACCGTAGGATGTCATGCTCCGTATATAAACTAGTGGGAAAGCTGGTCAGGGACTGCTGCTCAGGAATTTCCTGGGCATTGCTCAGCGGGTAGTAACTGCACTGGACATGACTTGTTTTGATTACTCTAATTATTTTATCATCATTATTATTCATTTTTCCTTCCTTACCTGTCCTGTTAAACTGCCTTTAGCTCAACCCACACCTTTTACTTCCTCTCTTCCCCCCCTCCCCAATCTCTCCTCCATCCTAATGCGCTGGGTGAGATGTGGAAGCTACCTGCTGCCTTAAACCACACCACCACTCCTTCTTAATTGTAGTCATACTGCAAACCCCCCCATGCACAGACCACACAAATGCTAAGTTTTATTCCTACTTGTTAAACACATTATCACTATTTTTGTTGATAGTGAATGGACAAACAAGACATGCAGGGTAGTGAACGTGCACTCTGGCCATAACTGTTAGCATTTATCAAGGTAACCCAGTTTGCCTGGACTTTTATATAAGCACTGCTTTCTGAGCTAGTAGGGTTTTGAATACAGCTAGTATTCAAGCTGTGGCTGGGTTCCTCCTTTGAACTTGACCATCATACTACACAATTTTAAAATCATGGTGCTTGACTCCAAAGGAAGATACACCCTGTAGTAAGTACTGCCATCGGACTCAGTCATGACTTTTTGTAATCTCCAACCCACGAATGCATTTGTTTTATAATGACTAAAAGACACCATTAAGATTTTCACCATGTAAGTAGTATACCATGACCTTTATTTGTTACACAGATAGTATTATCCTTTGCTCTCTTGAGTATTGTCTTATTTCACACTGAATGCTAACTTTCTAAAACAAGACGCTTTTCAGTTACACTTTTGCACAGCGCCAACACAACATGACATGAACTATTAGGTACCAGAGCCCTATAAATAAAGGCTACTGTACCAATGAGAACTGCTCAGGAAGACAACCCAGGGTTTTCCAGACCAACACAAGTTCAGTGAGATCTTCTGATTCAACAAAAGAGCAGACAAACAAACAAAGCACAAAGTTACTTATTTCAAAGTTTCTGATCAAAAAAGACTCCTGAAGTATTGCAAGCCACAATCCTCCTCCCCAGCATTCTGAAGACACAAAAATACACCTGCGTAAGAAGTTTCTCACAAGACATAAATATGCATTTGATAGCCATACACAAGCATCAGATGCCTGTTACTTTTCAGGCTTCAAACACACAAATACAGTATTTCAAACTAAGTGGCTATAGGAGGGAGAAATCAGTCTTTCTTGTCTGGCAATGCAACACACCTTTTAGTGCCAACAGGTCAGCAAAGAAATGAACACATTAGTGGTCCAGCTAAAACAAGGGCTGGCAGATGGCAGGACGGACACAACAGCCCACAACCGAGGCACCAGCGAGAGCAGAGGCTCCTCCTGCCCTGTGCTGCCCTCTCTGCCCTCCAGCAGCAGCTCAATTTCACAACACAGAACATTAACTTAAACCAACAATTTCATTTAATAGTAATAAACTGGGCTACAAACTGTAACAGTTGCTCTATCTTTGCAATGGCTGTAGTAACCTCTGGCAAAGCCACAAGGTGTTGGTTCGAGGAAGATTAACTTCCTCTCTACATTACCTGCACCAATCATGACCAAAACCCAACCAATAGAAAAACCTTCACGACTAAAAACCCAATAAAGTGGTGAGGAAATATCCCAGAAAACTTCAAAGCTTTTTCTGCATACTTGTATCAAACTTTCCTAATCCCAACGGCACCTGAATAGCCAGTATATGTTAAAACAGTACCATTGTTTATTCTGTTTAGCTCAGAAAAAGCATTTTAAAAGCAATTAGTAGGAAGTTTCACGAAATAAAACTGTTCCTCTTAACAAATACTGGCATATAGCAATTTTTCTACAAGAAACAAAATACTTTCAAAAGTAAAAATCCTGGGTTTTACTAACTATATATAGAATATATA
>NW_009923171.1:0-25811 GCF_000696875.1 Nestor notabilis
CCTAACTATTCTATGATTCTATGATTTTTAACTCTCAAGAGTAGAGAAAGAATCATAGAATAGTTAGGGTTGGAAAGGACCCCAGATCTTGCAATAAACTTTCTAGTAGTTTGGTGTATATGTGTGGCTTATGTTCCTTCTCCACCTGGAATCCTTCAATCCCTGGAACACTGGGCCTTAGCTTTCCTAACCTGGTCCCTATTTCCCGGACAACATTCCCAGGCTGTCTGTCCTCGCTTCCACCTTCTATAAGCTTCTTTTTTCCCTCTAAGTTTCCTCAGCAGCTCCTTATCTATCCATGGAGGTCTCCTGTCCCTTCTGCTGCACTTCCTTCTAGTCAGGATGCAACACTCCTGAGCATGTAGCAGGTGATTCTTGAATATCAACCAGCAGTCTTGGGCCCCCCTACCCTCTAGGACTGTATTCCATGGAACCTTACTAAGCAGGTTCCTGAAGAGGCCAAAGTCTGCCCTCTTGAAGTCCAGGGCAGTGAGCTTGCTGCATGCTCTTCTCACTGTCCTGAGGATCTTGAACTCGATCATCTCATGAGATCACATGAGAATATGTACTTACTTGAAATGCTAGTGTTTAACTTGTAAACACATCAGAAATAAAAATATTTTCCTAAAATTAAATAGCTATGCAATGCACAATGTAATTAGGAAAACCACCCCACAGAAGTACTTGTGCTCTTTTTAATCTGTCTACTGTGCCCGTATTGCGCTAGATGACTTTGTAATCCTCTGACTTCTCTTCACTGCCAGCTAGAAGTCAATAGGGAGCCAGTGGGGCTGTCTTACTTTGAGATTACACAAATGCAAAACAGACTAACTAGAAGCTGCTTCTGCACCAGTTCCTTGCCACCAAGGGATTTCCTCAAGTGTTGACTGACTCTCCATACAGCTACGTACAGAAGTTTTGGCTATGATGCACGTAAATATCCATAACTTATTACGGACATTTCGTTACCACCTAATACCCTTTAATAAATACTTGAGCACTTTGCTTTACCTTCTGCACTCCTTGTTCCTTGTCATATTTTTCTTCATAACTCTATATGTAATAATAATAATAATAGTGAATGATATCAGTACTAGCTTGATAGAAGAGTTGCCTATCACAGAAAATACACACTAACTTAACAAAAGACAAGACTCAAGTATTTCATAGCACTTGACCTTGGTATAATTTCCTTTGTCACTAGTGAATTTCAGCTTTTGGTTTCTGGAATTTTTGTTTGTTTGTTTTGTTAGGGCTTTTATTTTTGTTTGTTTGGTTTTTCTGTTCTTGCTGGGGTTTTTTTTTAAACAAGGTGATATTTTATATTTTTCCATGCTTATCACAATCAGTGCCTATGTCTTTAGTCTTGGTCCTATTAAAATTACCCAGTGTTTTTCCCTTGACCTGAACAACATTTGATTAAACAATGCTTAAATAAAGATATACAAACCAATTGAAGGTTAAGCTTATTTCTTCTATTGGTAACTACAAGGAAACACAAACCAAAAAGTTATGTGTACTTTTCTTATTTGTAAGAAAAAGTTAAGTTTTTGGCTCAGCACTGTTCCTTATTTGTATACTGCTATCCTTTCAGCATACAGGTGAGAGGGTCAGAGCCATTGAACGTGAAGAGGAAGCACAAGAACAGAAGAGAGATGAAGGAAATGGAAACTAGAAGAGGTACTAGTGTTCCCTGTTTCACACCAGCTCCCTTATCCCTTGGTTGTCCAATACAATATTTTCTTTTGCGATAGAATGTTTTTGTGCTTGCTTTCGTAATGTATTTCTCAATTGAACAAACTAGTTTCTTCAAGGAGAGGCCTGACACAGTTTAATAAAGCCAATGCATACTTAGATTCCCATCATCCAGCAGATCAAACACTAGGGGTCAAGAAAATCTGCCCCTTTCATGTGACAATCCAGGATAGCTCTCCAGTTTCATCTCAGCATCCTTTCTCCTTTTAACACCTTCACATATTCGTGCCATCCTATTAAAAAATGAAACAACCAAAACTAATCTCACACTCAGTGAGGGGACTGAAGACATTTAAAAATTACTGGAAAACTCCTGTTAAATGACAAACCATAAAAACCCAACAATGTCATGAGTCAATACTGCACTGGTCAGTTCAAGTATAGTCCTTCACTTGACTTTAGCTGAAGAGTTTTCCACTTTCACCTGAATCATTACAACTAAAGGAAGCTGATCCTTATGAACTTATAGTATGATTCTACTTTATAATGAGAAATAGAAGTAATTCCTCTATAGGCTTAGATATATAAAAGTATAATAATGGAAAGTGCATCCTTTGCTATAGATACCTTCATTTGCATTGTCTACTTCTGTACATAGATATCCAGATTTGTTGTGGGTACATATAGATATAGATGTATATGTACATGCATATGTACATGCATAGGTATTCTACTCCACAGTAAATGTGTATTTATTCTCCACTCTACGTATGAAGGTTATCCATTGCAAAGATGTGTGCCATAACATTTTAGTTTAAATATTTCACAGTAGGTCTGTCATAAAGAAATAAATAATTTCAAGAAAAAGACAGAAAACTACCTCAGGAAAATAATCAATGACAATTATTCTTAGGAAACCCATTTTTAAAAAATAGACTTCATATTAGACTAGCATAGAAAACATAATTTGAATTATGTTATTTTTCTTTAATATTACCTCAGAGGCATTTCTATTGCAAGGTAATTCATTTCAAAATAGATTGTACTAATTTTCACTTGGTAAATCTGTTATTCCTTAGCTCACTGCCTGCTTATTTGTGCACATGCCTGATGGTTTCTAATCAAATATAGCAAACCACATCAATTTTGTTTTGCTTTCAAAAGTGATGGATGACTTAGTTCTGTTCAGAGGATGGGGAGATCTACAAGTTTTCCTTGAAAGAAACTTAGATGCAAGGCCACATTACTTTTATTTTTCATTTAACTTTTAGTCAGTGATAAATTTCCCATCTTTTCATTCTCACACCAATTTGATTGCTCAGCAAGTTGTGCATAATTTCTTAAAGTGCTCAGTTTCCAACTTCAGATCTCTTAAGTTTCCTTTATTATCACTTGAAAATTCAAGAGCTACCCTATAGTTTTTTTACTATATTGACAAGACTCATATTTTACATAAAATCAAAATTAGTGTAAGGAAGACATTAATAAAGCCAGATTGTGAAGCACAGGAGTGAAAATAAAATATAAATAAAAATATAATCACAAACAAATGAAATATATACATTGTTAAATTAAGAGAAAAATAGCTGTGCAAAATATCAGTGGTTTCTTGTTCCTTTCAATTGATGAAATACATACTCACAAAATATTTTCAAGTATTATATTTGTCTAATCAATCAAGCTATACCATTTTTTTCCTCCAAGGAAAATGAACTTTACAGTTTTAATATCTGAACCAATTGAAATTGCAAAGTTTCTTGAGGTAACATATCTAATGTGTTATTAAAAAAAACCCCTCAGTGTCACATCCATTTTTCACTTTTCATATGTCTGTAGCCTTACAACCAAAAATAAATCCCAAACATTTTCTTCCACAACTAGATATATAAAAATAGTCTTCCCTGTAATTTGACTCTACCTAAATCAGAGATATTCTTTGATTAGAGTTAAATGGAATTTCCATGTGTTGCAAATAATTGTTAGAATTTGCCTTTATCTTTTTCTTGGCAGTCAAAACTTTGATTTGTATTAATATTTATTTTAGCAAAATCTTAAGCACTCTGAATGAAAACCACCCTACAGCCACCAAGTTTATTTGGTGTTGCACTTAGACACATCACTGTTCTATTACTGTCAAATCTTTTTGAAATTAACTTTTCTAAGTGTTTTAAAGGGCAGGTTTAGTGCCTGTTTTATGTTTCTTCTGGCTATATTTGTTGTGTTAGATTGAAAGCCTTTGTTTAGAAAACACTGACTTTTCCAATGGGAATCTCTAGGGAGACTGCTTTTCCCATGGGGAATAAGAGAGTCCAAGGTGGGATCAGCAGAGGCAGCAGCAAGAACCTAGGAATCTGAAGCTTAAGCAGAGTCCAAGAAATAGTTTAAAGTACTGACTGATAGAGACCCCTCCTTCAGGATAGAAAGAGCACAGTCCTACAGATCAAATTGTGCAGGCAGGACTGGAAGTCAGAAAGTCACAGAGCTGACTGAAACCAATGCTGGAAGTGACGAGCTTTCATTAGGTAATGGTCTACAACACTTTTTTAGTCATAGTCTTGTCTTACCAAATCACATTGATTTTAATGTAATAAAATTACAAGTGTCTGTTTTAAAAATAAAGCCACTCATTTGAGTTTAGCCTCTGTTTTGTGAATCAGGAAGACTGCAGAGCTTTGATTTAATGCTCTGGATATCTCAGGGCCAATCTAAACAGCAATACTAGTAGAAGATTAAAAACAAGTAGCAAAATAAATACTTTGGTGTCATACAAAAAATTGCAGGCAACAACTTTTGTAGGGCACTTTGTAGAAATAGGTGAGAAGAATTTGGGTAGTTATGTATAGGGAAAGTAAATGTAACTATAAGAAAGATAGACAAAGGCCTGAAGAAAGTACCAGCACATGACATTCTTGTATCATAAGCTTTGGGAAGAAAGAGGGAAACTACAGCTCCTGTGTGGAATTAGGTTTAGTTCTACACACAGGCAGCAGCACACACAGACTCACATGAAGACTGCATAATCACTTGTTTTCAAGAAAGATGAATTCAGACTACAATTGAAGCAAATAAGTGAATCCTAGGCTGGGGAATAGACAGGCTAGAGGGTTAAAGGAGAGGATATGGGCTTGTTTACCTTAGTCAAAGAAACAGACCAAAGGGAAAATAACTTACGTTTATAAAAAAGCATTATGGGAAAAAACCAAAGCAGATAAAAATCTCTTTCAATATAAAAGTTAAGATAATACTGACATAAGGACACAAACTAAAAAAATACATGCTTGGTTATAAATTCGGGCCAGAAAACCCCATAACCCAACAATCTCAGGAGTAACACTGAAGATATAGATACATTTAGGCTGAGAAAGCCTCCCAATCATGCACTATTTTGAAATGTTATTTGGTCACCCTACAAAAGGAATAATTAAATATCTTTCACTAGTCTGAAAGCAACTGCCTTCTTTTATACCTATTTTCATATTTCCTGTTGTTCTGTGTCACTTTTTAGCTCCATTCAGTAAAACCAAATAAGATTCACTTTTATGAACCTTGTACATTGCTTTGAAAACAATGAAATACAATGTTTAATACCATTTTTGTTTCATGTGATGAAAAACTTAAATTAATAAACATTTCAGCTGTATGCTGAAAAACACTGATGTAAGAAGCATCATACCTCATAGGATGGAAAAAATCCATATTTTAAGCCACATGAGAAGGAAAAGAGAAATTCTGCAGTGCTGAACTATATTCTACAGCTAACTAAGTCAGCTATTGTCTTCTTTTAATTTGTTTTTACTTCACAGAATCATGGAATGGTTTATATTGGAAGGGACCTTAAAGATCACCTAGTTCCAACCCTCCTGCCATGGGCAGGGATGCCTTTCATTACACCAGGTTGCTCAAAGACCTGTCCAACTTGGCCTTGAACACTTCCAGAGATGGGACAGTCACAGTTTCTCTGGGCAACCTGTGCCAGTGCCTCAGCACTCTCACAGTGAAGAACTTCTTCCCAATATCTAATCTAAATCTCCCCTCATTCAGTTTAAAGCTATTCCACCTTGTCCTGTCATTACCTGCCCTCATAAAAATTCCTTCACCAGCTTTCTTGTAGGTCTCCCTTAGGTACTAGAAGCTGCTTTAAGGTCTCCCCAGAGCCTTCTCCAGGTTGAACAAGCCCAATTCTTTCAGCTTGTCTTCGTAGGAGAGATGCTCCAACTCTCTGATCGTCTTCGTGGCCCTTCTCTGGGCTCGCTTAAGCACATCTATGTCAGGCATATCCATGTCCTTCTTGTATTGGGGGTCCCAGAACTGTACATAGTACTCTAGGTGGGGTCTCATGAGAGCAAAATAAAGGGGGAAAATCACCTCCCTTGGCCTGCTGGCCGTGCTCCTTTTGATGCAGCCCTGCATACAGTTGGCTTTCTGGGCTGCAAGCATACAGTGCCAGGTCATGTTGAACTTCTCATAAACCAGCACTCCCAAGTCCTCCTCAGGGCTGCTCTCAATCCATTCTCTGCCCAGCCTGTATTTGTGCTTGGGATTGCCCTGACCCAGATGCAGGAACTTGCACTTGGCCTTGTTGAACTTCTTGATGTTTGCACAGGTCCACCTCTCAAGCCTGTCAAAGTCATCTGTTTCTGCCATTGAAAAGCAGCATCAGAATAGTAGCATTTAACAACCAGAAGCCTAGTAATTTATTCTGATTAGAAATGTGTGTATTTCAGTTGGTGTCAATATTTGTACTGACTACAAATAATGCGTTCTTCCTTCATCCAGTTAAAACAAGGTATAAATGTCCAATCAAAATACACATTTTCATAGTAGCAGAATTGTTCAGACTTGTCCCTTCAGAAGCAAACAAACAACAAACTATATGTGTAGCCCGATGGTCCTGTAAATACGGTGTTGCTATCACTAGTAGTAGGTCACAAGCCTCTTATTGACTTTGTAAGGCCTCAGCACTGAAACTTCTCAGGCTGGCTTGCTTTGAACTCGTCTTGACCTGCCTCGAGCTCTCTTTTCACTTGGTCTAGCTAAACCAGGAATTTGTTAACACATGGGTATGCTTAACTTGGTTTACGTGTACTTATTTTTGCATGGTGCACACATTGTTTATATATATGTGGTAGCAGAAAATAGTTGTTCTGTGTAGAGTGGAGTATTTATAGCTTCAGTAGAATAGTGTAGTATAAGAGGAATACAGACCTAGCACGATAGCAGAGGCCTCTAGAAGTGACAGTGCCAGATGCAGCACAGGGGAGTACCTGGAATATCAAGAGATGGAGCACAGGCTTATGATGGGAACCCCTGGGTTTGAAACTACTAATTTACAGTCAGATGAAGAATCAATAATCCAGCTCTGGACAAAAATGTTTTTGCGGGTAACAGAACAAAGAAACAAGAATCCAACACATGTAAAATGCATCACAGAACACGTCTTCAGAATAGTGAGGAAAGAACAAGGTGCAAAGGTGTCCTAGCAAACATAAAAGTAGATCAAGTTTTTATGTTCTAGGGCAAAGAGGAAGAAAACATCATGATCAGACTTCTCACAAAAGGATGCTGACAGCTTGCCATATTTTCCTCCCTTCCTCCACCTTACTACCTCTCACAGCAGTGAAAGATTAAGAACTACTAGAAGGTGTGCATTTAGCTGAATTATTATTTACTATGGTACCTGTACTATTAACTCTATTGGGGGGGGGGGGGTTTACTAGTGTTCTAGTTATCATTGTTTATCTTTCTGTAATAATTAAATCTGAACTGCTAAAAATAATTCTTAGTCTGTTAAGATTTCAATTAAGAATATAACAGTTTTTGACTTTCCTTAAAAGGTGTGTTTCTGTTTTGCCTGTTACAAGATATTGAGCATGACATTTGCTTTAGTTTTGTCAAGTATCATGACAGTAACAAGATCATGGACAACAGCTGAATTATGCCTAGAACACTTTTTAATTACGATTTAATCTAGATATTCATAAAAATAATAGAGTTAGTAAGCAGTCTTTCTATTCTGCTTTAAAAAAAAACCAACACTGTATATTTTGATATGCATATTTTAGAACTTCAGTTCTAGGTGGACATTACCACCTTCTACCCAGTTTTTTTTGTTTCATAATACTTTAGCAGACAAATTTATTGTAAGAAAATTAGCTTTTTTTCTTTTCATGTAAGCTCATTAAACCCCCAAGAATATTACTTGCCCTGGAAATCAGACTTTTAAACTCACAGCCAGTTATACCAATAAAAATTGTCTGAAAACAGAAATATACTCTGTAGGTAAACTGATTTTTGAATCAAAACCACCAAATATTTCCCCCCCACATACCCTTCTGACAATATTTGATAAGTACCTCATGGGATTGTTCACTAAGTATAAACAAAGATAAAAAACAGAACACCTAGAAAGATGTTCTTTCCGTATAATATGCATATAAGAAAGAGAATTTTTTTTACTGATTGCCTTTGATTGTTGCTGTCAATGACTGCCCATTTTAGTGATTCTATACAAGGCATTTCATAATCTACACTACACAAAGTAAGAGTCACAGCCAGTTGCCCATCTCAAATAGCTCAACTTTTCTTCAGAGTGGATTTGATATAGAGTATTGGATAAAGAGTATTTTAGTCTGCATGGAGCTCATTAAAGTATTTCTTCCCTGAAGTTTCCAGAACAGATGAGAAAGATGGAGGGAAGACTTTTGCACCTATACAGAATTTTTTTGAAGTGTCAGAAGACTGAAATTTATTCTTGAATGCTAATTTTGTAATACTGTGCATGCGTGATTGGGAAGGAGGTAGAGGGATTTGAGGAGATTCTGGTCACAGCACGTACAGTGCACAATTGCATCTCAGAGATTCTGAGATTAGAAAAGTTGTGTTATTTTGATTAGCTATTTTTTTCTAAACTGTAATTTGACATCTTGCAAATCCTTACTCTAAAAACACCATATTTGTGTCATTACTGTTTCTGTATCAAATGTATGAAGGTACTAGGAAACTAATACAGAAAGATGGACGCTTCTTATAATGTCAAATCAAGATGGCAAGTGACTTTTATGCTCTTAGTTACAAACTTCTGAAGTTCAGTGACTGCTTGAGAAGCATTTGCTAAAGTCTGCGCTATGCATATAGAAAATGGCACCTGCATATTTAATCACATATACAGAAACATGAGCCTATTCTTGTATAATTCATGATGTATTAAGGCTCAAATACAGCAAAGCACTTGGTGCACTCTTTGGCTTAAAACAGCGCTTCAATCCCACAGGGTTCAAAAAGACTCAAGTACATGCTTTCATGTATCTGATCTGACAGGTGCAAAGCTCCTAGCTACCAGCATTTAAAGAAGGCACTAGCATAAGCTCAGACAGCACAGAAATGGTCTCAAACAGTAGTAATTTCAGATCTATAACTTAGACATGTTCAACTTGCCTAGTTAGTGGGTTTGATTTTACAGGTATTGAAAGGTGCTAATATCTGGGCTGAGTCTAGGATGCTATCTGAGACAAGCAAACCAGGCAGCAGGAAGAGCCTAGCTACAGCTCTGTGCAGGCTATTTCCAAGATGAGAAATTATTCTGTACAGAACAATTCCTAGTGAAGCTGATATACAGAGTTGACCTAAGAGGCTTCACCACGTAAAATTGCATGAAGAAAAATCAAATAGCTGCAAACATATTACTCTATGTAAAAAAGTTATCATAATAAAGAAGTAATTTCTTTTAGCCCCAATATGCTTTGAATGAGATCACATTAACAATAACAGTAACTGGAAGTGGACAAGAAATCTTTAGTGTTAAAACCAAGGTATCTACTAATAAAATATAGTAAGCATTTTTTATTGTGTGGCTTAACTCGCATTTTAATGCTTGATGGCACTTTAACACTACCATGTATATAATGATAATTTGACCTGGCAAAAACCAAATACACACAGAGGCACACTTCCAAAATCCCAAAACAACCAGTTTCAGTAAACTACAGTACCTATTTAGTTTGTATTTATAATTATTTTATGCAAAAATCAGGGATTTAAATAAAGCTTCTTTATTTGCTGATGAATTATTTTTCTACACAATGTAATCACATTGCTTCTGTTGCATTCATTAAAAACAATAAGCTGAAATATTGACATTTATCTAAAACTGCACCATGAAAACAATTTATGAAATACTAATAGACAGTTTTGCATACCACTCAAAGATCAGTGCAAACTCACACACCCTTGTAATTGCATACCTACAGCATTTGGCTTTATTGCTTTATTTATCAGCTGTTTCACCCTCAAAATATTAAAGGTGACACATTTGCCCCATCAAGCAAGACACAAACACATTCAAATGCTTAACCTAAACTACTGACAAGGCTCAATTGAAAAATTGCAATAAAGAGGACACACAACAAATAAATAAGACATAGCTGAAGAATATTTTTGTCTTATTTTTGCTTTCTCAGCTAAGGACTAAGGGTTTTTACTGTTCAAGAAGACAGAAATGTCTTACAAAAAAGATAATGAAAAAGAAGTTGTATAACACTGAGAATTTTAGGCTATTCTAGTTAATGGAAATGAACATAGAAAAATCTGCTTTACTCAATTGAGGCTTACTGTAGAAAATTCCACAGATGCTCATACTTCATATATTTCCCCTGAATGGATGTACTACTATTAATAGACATAGATTTTGAGGCCTCTGCATTTATAAACAGAAAATCTGAAGGCTACAGCTCTGAAATACTGAGGAAAATGAAAGCTCCCCTCTGTTTTCCCCAGTTTCTCTCAAGGTGCTAGGTAAGGACAGGATCCCTACTCCTTAAGATCGCAAGCACCACAGGACATGGCCCAGGGACCCCTAAGAAAGAGTTCGAGGACCTGGCAGATCCCAGCAAGCTAAGCAGCATCAAAGAGGAAGGGAGTAGATGCAACAGCATAACAAAGAGACAAGTCAGAATTTGTAACCAGCACCATAACAGAATCTAATAATAATCTATAACATCAATCTCATAAACCACATAAAGCACTATGATCTTAGATGCAGAGCCGTTGCTTGTTAGAGATCTTTGTTTCCCACCCCAGCCTCTGCCAGGTAGATCCTATCTTGTACATTGATGTGTCCTCACCTGCCCCCCCTTTTTAATTTTTTTTTTCTTTAAATATCTCCAGGCATGGTGATTCCACAACCTCTCTTAATGATGTAACATCTGCTTAACCATGTAAAGCTTGCTTTAGAGCAGAAAGCAACTAAAAGTTAAGCGTCAATCCAACTATGTAAAAAAAATATCTACCTTAGCTCATAATTTACAGGATGTTTACATTAGAACTTATCAGGGAATTGCTTTTTAGTCAAAGTCTTTATACTACTATTAATAACAGTACTTTCTCTAAGCAGACTTTTTACAGAAGTTCCATGAAATGATTGAGAAAAATCCTTCTCAAGAGAGGCTTTCTCAGACTAGGTTTGAGAGAGGAAAAGGTTATTTGTTGTTATTGCTGAGACTAAAACTATTTTATGTCGAATATGAGGCTCCATAAAACACTTCTGAAAGTCAGCAGTATTTGAATTTCTTAAATGGGCATTTGTTCCATTTTTTGGATATCTCTTCTTTCTTAGCTGCCAAGATTATAATGTTAGGTTTATGGAAAGGTTAGACAGTGACAGCATTCCCTCCTATTCCTCCATACTCCAACTGATTTTTCTCCTCTATTGTTAGTTGCTCAATACTCCCTTTTTGGGTATAATAAGTAATTATATTGAAAACTGCCCACTCATTGCCCTGCTGCCACAAGTGGACTTTGATAACACCACCATATTCTCTCAGACATGAGGAAAAAAAAAATGTAAAAGAAAGGATAATTTCCTGTTATTTTTGTACTATATAGGTAATTCTGTCATTGTCTTAATATCTGGTAAGAAACCAAAAGATATCAGAGTATTTATGATAGTCTCTTCTATAAGAAGAATTCTTTCACCATAGGCAGAGAAGTGTGACTCACTTGCAAAAAGAACATAACATGCCTAAAATAAAAAGGAACACTATTCAAGTGCTCAGTATCTTTTGAATTACCCTTGAGAACAATTTACATTTCAGTCCTAACATTCTTCTTGTAAATTAGAAGCAAATTCTGTAATCTTCCAGTAAATAAAACTGCATGTTTTTCAGCAAAACCATATCTACTTTTTTTTTTGTTAAAGGAAGACTTTTTACCTTCAGATTGCTGTTAAAATTGCAATCTCCTGTGTATCGTTCATCTGCCTTCTTCTCAAAAGCATCCAAATAAGGTCTCTATTTGTAATAATTGTGTCCTGTGGCTAGCTTTACTGAGAGTCTGATTATTCTGTCTAGAAGCATAAATCATTTTCATACTCTTTAAATATCTAGTTTGTACTATCATTTTAAAACCCCATATATATAATAATTACAGACACCAGAATAAACTATTAGATTTTATCTACCTCTTTTGAAAGCTACTTTGGATACTCCTTAACCCATTATTTAATTTTCATCTATTTACTGAAGTGCAGTGTTAACAACCTGAACAGCAACCATACCAATCAGTTTTCGTTTTGTTGGGTTTTTTTCCTTATATCTGGTTAAAGTAATAAATATACTTCATTAAAAGACCAAAGAGTGAAAATTAATTAAATTGACATATGACCAGAAATACAGGTCAGTAACCTCTGATCACCTAGTTTTGCCCAACTGATATAGTAATTCCATTGAAACTGGTGTTAAGATATCCATTGCTGTAGGAAAATTCATTCTGTATCACAAGATTCATCCAGCTACAGTCTCTAAAGCTTGTAATGAAATTCATAACTCTTTCTGACTGTAAATCTTGAGCATCTGAGGGGATACACAGCACATTTATGAGTAAAATTAGAGCCAGGTATTACTCATAGGCCTTTGAAAACCAGTGTCAGATGTGAATGCCAGATAGCTATATATTCTTTTGAAATATTAAAGAGAAATGTGCAAATGTATATATTTCAGTGTTTTCATATCAATGTTTACCTTAACAACTTCCAGTAATATTTTATTTATAATCAGGATTGGAAAATTAATCTCAGATTTTTCTGCATTTTAAATTCAAAAATAGCAATATTTAAGCAAAGGCCTTATACAAAATAATGAAAAAATTTATCTTAGCCTCTCCAAGATAAATAGAGCTAGCAAATTTGTATCTGTATTAAAAATCAATGGTTAGTTCCCACTGTCTGCCAAATCAGGTTGAGTTTCACATATATATGAATTTGAAAATCCCCCACCAAATGTGAAAAGTAAAAGACTGACTCAATTTCTGCTAGAAACAAAAAAATCCAATCAAACACACACACACACAAAACCCCCAACAAATAAAAGCCTCTTAGCTGCTTAGTTTAGTATTTCCTTAGCAAAATTTCAGACTTCAAAAATAGCAATACTACATACAATATTTTTCCTAGTAGGCATTACTAATTATCAGACAAGCCAGACTGCTAGTTCATGGCAGTAAGGAAACGAATAGGCAGGCAAGATTGCAGCTGGCTACTGCACCCAAAATTCCCTTTCACTCCTGTGCTTATGGGACTTCCATTGCTCCTGGAAATAACGTTTGCCCAGTATTGCCTTGTATGGGATGCACTTCCCTCAGACAAGCACACATACATGCAAATGTGCTCAATGCTTTACCCGATACAGCGGTCCCAGAAACAAACTGCTCCTCCACCCACCACTTCGTCACCCTACCACTCCCTGCTTGAAAATGGACTGAATAAGGCACCCACACTTCTAATGGAGACATACCAGTTCTTTTAACACAAAATGATGCCTGTGCATTGACTTGTACAACTTCCAAATGATTCAGAGATGAATGTGGAATATATAAGAAGAGCTACTGTACAGCAAATTTGTAATTACAGCTTTACAGCTTCTTGTGTATGAGTTTCTTATCCCAGTAATTTTTGCAGTATACGCTCAGATCTTCAAGCACAATCAATGGTTTTTTTACCAGGTAGGTTTAACAATATACTGCAAATGTCCTGACAGGCACAAAATGTTATCAATTAAATAGAAAAGTATATTAGTCAAATATAGATTTTGGTAGAAGCAGAAGAGTTGGTGGCTTCCCTCCCTCAAAGTCTTCATTCCATATTGTTCATTTTATTTGGTATTTGCTTTCCCTTCTCTCCTGTTCCATGGGCTTTCTAGCACTACTTTACAAATTTCAAATTATTTTACAAGTTAAAGTGGGGAGCAAGAGGTGACTAAACATGATATGCTCCTTGGACATTTTTAGCAGAGATTCAGACCCAACATGGAACAAAGGAAAGGAAAATCTAAGGAGGTGGTAAGCTTGTTATAGTTTCATGAGCACATATCAAGACCTCTTAAAGCTGTTGTCATCTATATCCCTACCATGTTCCTTTCACTTTTACCAATACATATAGCAGTTTTCAGTGCTGCAAACAGAATACTTCTCAAAATGTTGAGGTTTCTTTTTTCCCAAACTAGTAACAATGCTAGTTTAAGTATTGGTATTCCTCTGTAATGACACTTCACTGTTCCATAAAAAAATAGAATAGAATGGAATAGAATGGAATAGAATAGAATAGAATAGAATAGAATAGAATAGAATAGAATAGAATATTTCAGTTGGAAGGGACCTAGAGAGATCATCTTACACTTTTATTGTATACTTTTACTGCAGCTATTAACATAATGCTTTGGACTACTACACGCACACAAGCCCCTCCCTGTTTTAAGTGAACATTAAAGTCCTGTTCTGGGGTGGGGATGAGGAGCCCCAGACCACACAAGCAGCATGACAGCACATGCATGCTTAGGTCACTGAAATTTTACTCAGTACCATAATGGTGTTAGAGGGTAGCCAAAAGCCCACGAGCAAACAGAGCACAGGACAGAATTTTCATGTCCTTTGAACTAAAACCACACGTCTATATTTACTTCTTTCAGACACTGTGGTGACCAGGCACATGTGGCTTTAAATGAAGATTTTGTTGCCAAGGTAATAAGAGCAATTCTTAGATTAAGGAAAATATGGAATTTAAATATCACTTTCTTATCTTTATTAAAAATGAGCATGTGAAGAGCTTTACACAACAAGTGTATAAATACAACCGTTTTCCAGATCTTTAGATTTTATTTCACTAAGCATTTCAAACCTTTTCCAGACTGTACATGGTTACATCTCTTTCCGCAATTTTAAAGTTTTCCAGAACTCCAAAAGGCTATGAAATAACAGAAGGGGGGAAATTATTTACATATCTATCTATCTATATCTAAATATATATGCTTATATTTAATATATATACATATATATAAATACATATATAAATATATCCATGTATGTATATATACACATATATATCTATGTTTGCATATATATCTAAAAAGGAGCATTAAAAATGAAATTTAAATCATTACCTGAAATTCTTATAAGAATACATATACAGCTTGTCCCGTGAACATTGTATGTCAGTATATCCACTGTGCTCAGATCAATTACTAAAATTTCTTAGACTGTTAGGCTGAAAGAGGCCAGGCAAATCTCAGTGTGTGAGGTGACTGCACAATTCTGGATATAACTAAGGAGTCATTCAATAACTTACTCAGCAAATCAGCCCCCAATTCAGTTGAAATAATGCAATGTGAACAGAAGCAAAAAAATTAAATGCAGATGCTTACTTTTCATGTCATTATTCCCCAGCCAACCTGCACTGGCAGTCACCTTCATAAGACATATAGGGCCATTTTTAAGTGTGCCACTGAACATGCACACACTTCTTTTGAGTGACACAAGGAAAAAAAGGAAAGTGCAAAATAATTAAAGTGATATACAAAAACATGTTAACTTTTTTTTTTCCTTTGGGTTTAGAACAAGAATTTCAGTCTAGAATCAAATCTACTAGCTAAGTCACAAACTTAAAAACAAATACATGTCATTACCCTGTAGCCGTGACCCCCTAAAATAGGACAGCATGAAGAGGGCAATATTTTATATTCAGTTCAGAAATTTATTCACCTTGTGAATCTGTTTTAAAGTTCTGGCACTGAGATTCTTCTCAACCATTCACCTCAACTACACCACCAGAAGTACGAGGTGTAGAAATACACAGTTGAAGTCTTGTGACTTATTTGCCCTTGTTATAAAAATTATAAATAAATAAGGCAGCTTAGCTAATGAACCTTGTGAAAGCATCATCAATTTCAAACCCTCTTTTAGAAAATTTAGTACATGTCTAGAAATATGACAGCTGCTTCTTCTTTTACTTTAATTGAGTTTCCAGAAATAATCACCTCTTAGAATGTTCATGTAATAAGAACATACAGGAATCAATTTTAGTCTTCAAGATAAAGATAACTCTTAGCTTAAGCTAGGTATTAGCAGACACAAGTGTGGTGCCTTACATAAATAGAGAAAATTCATAGCCGATTCATGTATCTCCTTACAAGAATGTTGTAAAAAATAATATAGTGTGATAGGAATTATTTTTAGATTCAATTGTTCATTAGAAGATTAAAAAGGGGTTTATTGCCCTAAATCAATGAGAGAATAGTAACTTTAAGATATTTGTGAAATATATTCATAACAAAGAATGAGACACTACTTAACAGATGACACCGATGCTAGCTATTGTTAGTCTTAAAATTCTATGGTATTTTGACATTTAAACTGGAAAGAGTCTGTATTTAAAAATTAGGCCTCCTGTGGCAATATATCTTACAATATATTGTGTTAGAGTTACATATTAGAATTAAAACCAACCTGCTCATGAACAGTGCATGAAAGTTTAATTAAAGACCACTAAATTATTCATATTTAATGAAACTGCTAGGAATTCTGCAGAAAAGTTCAACAGCATTTATCATATTATTACACTAATGAACTTGTTCTTTCCAGTTAATGAATAGACATTCATAAGAATTCATAAAAATTAGAAAAGGTTGATGTATCTTAATATGTATAAGAGAAAGTGCACCTATATGTATTTCCAGGGCTTAAGAAATTCTGAACTTTGAAAAAAATATTCGTGAAAGCAACATAACAAACAAGGTTTACACTTTTTGATGGCATACAGGTAAGATGTGGAAAAATAATTTAGACTATCAGAAGAAAACAGAAAGATACAATATCTTAAAAGATGCTAACAGCAGGGGATACAGATGGACTAGAAACAACCATTTAAAAATAGGATAATTAATAATGGAAAATTAAATTATCCCATAACTGATCAAAAAGACATGAATTATGAAAAGAATAGGAAAGCTATAATCTGTTTGCATTCATTGTCACAAATAAACTAAGCAAAGTGAAAACAGTGACTGTACTTCATCTTTCAAATAATTTTTATTTGATGATTGACCGCCTTCCCAAAGGTGATGGAAGTAAACAGAAAAACATGGTAGTAGTTCAAATAGGAGGATTAGCGGGAGGTTTTTTCTGTGATAAGCGTGTTGCAGTGTTAGCAGGATTTATCCATTCTTTGCCTTAAAAAAATCTAACCTCTGAAAGGTATGAAACACTTAAGGAAACAGTGTTATAGTGCTTCTGAGCCCCACAGTAAGCTCTGTTAAGCCCCACAGAAGTACTGTTCTTACTACACCCCTGCACAAGTACTTCTCCTTAAGAAGCTCTCTTGTATATACCCAGAAATGCAGTTAAAAATCACCAAACTAAAAAACACTTCCCCCTCCCTTTTGCCCCTCCCCTTCCATTATTGCAATGTTAGGCTTGACAGTTATTGAAGACAAGCAAATGAGGCATGGACAAAACCACAAGGAAACCTACTGGAGGAAGAGGGAACCATGCTCATATTTTCCTCACACAATTGTGTGATTACAAGTTTTTGAGATGGTGAATACCTTCCTTTTTTCTGCCTGCTGAAGGCCAAATGTTTAAATAAACCAAAATACCCAAGTATCTCAGTGTCATTGAGACAAGATAGAAAAAAATTCTAAAGTACTTTCGTTAGCATAAAACAGAACTGGTATTTAAACTTCATTGTTTACCAAAACACGTCTTGTGCTTAGCCATGGTTAAACTGAAATCACATATTAATACACGGCTACTTTCCACCTTACAGTCTTTAAAAAGGCCTACTTTGGCTTAGTGTCAAGACCTTATCTTTTCCATTTTCCTCAAGGTGCTGGAAGGCAGAAAGCATTTTATTAAAGCACCTAAACCACATCAGAACTTACATGCTTTCCTACACAAAGGCTGTTGCTGCTGTCCGAGACAAGATAACTGGTTCAGGGACAATTTTGGTCAGACTCCATTGGTCATTCTATTTTGAAAATACTCTTTGTTCCTCAAACACAAAAAAGTCATGGCAGAAACTTCATTTTAGCTCCAATTCAACCACCACCAAGACATTGCTTTAGCCAAATAAATAAATAAATAGATAGATAAATAATCTAAAAAAGCTGTTAATCAGCTGTATCACAAAACAACCTCCTTATTAGATGAATAGGGCCAGATATGGTAGTCCAACAGAGGTCCATGCCCAAACAGTAGCAAGACTGAGCACCTGTTCCTGGTAGGTACACACACACAAAAGGCACATATACATATATGCACAGGCTGCAACGCAGAATGCTAACACACCTTTGCATGTGTGAAGTAGCATCTTACTAAGTCTTAGAAATTGCCTCCAGTTTACACATCCAAGCCAATGCTTTCTGTCCCCTGAGACAAGGTCAAGTAACCTTCACCCTTTTTTTCAAACTCTCCATGCGTTAAGTTAGCCAATATAAATTTTATTTGCAAGAACAGGGAAATATAATTATGGATTCTTGTCCACGACTTTTTTGGCAAGATTTAATTATTTTAGTGATTAATGTTTTATTTAAGCTATCTACCTCCTGCACTAAAAGTTCTCTTCCAGCAACTCAGTGGAAGCACAAGTTCTGACTGAACATTTTATCCTAAAACATGCCAAAGTATAATGTAGTTTATCATCTCAGTTACAATTATATATTATTCATGTTCAAGTCTCTGCAAGCAGGGATGCTCAACTCCATTTCTACTGCTCTTTGCCAAACTGTGTTACGGCTCAATGAAAACAAAAAAGAAAGGAATAGTTTTTATACAAGATAGTAAACTGAATCTGAGCCACTACGAAATCTCATTTGATATTCCTAGGTTTGGAGGGAGTGGTAGGATGATGGGAGCATAAGAGTCTCTTAAGCTTATCCTCTATTAATGATGTCAATACAGTTCAGTCCTTTATTTTCTACTTTAGAAACACGACAATTGATCATGTTTGCCCTTCCCATCACCACAGTTTTTGGGTTCTGACTGCTTACTCCTGTCATCACTAAAAAGCAATTGGAAAGCAACTTAAAACAAAACAACAAAACCCCCCAAATTAATTCAAATAAAAGTCACTAGTCATGATTTTCTCTAAATGCCAGCACTTCTAAATTTCTGTCACTGCTTTTCCACAATCTGCTTTGTTTCAAAGCCAAAATAACTGTCATTATAGAGAATAAGCTGTGCATAAATAAAATACTGTTGCCAAGAACATGGGATTTTGGAAACACTGATTAAATGTATGGCTGTTTAAGATAGCTTTTGTTTGTGACTTCCCAAGATGTTAGAACAGCTTGATATCTGTGATCACCTAGTCTGACATAAATATTTTTTAAGCAAACATTTGTTGAATTTTTTTTTAAATCCTCAAGCTTGGCTAAGAGCAAATACAATACTTAAGAGAGTATTAAGTAGAAGTTGAGAAGATAGATAAACATCAGTTTTTATGCAAGGAAGGACAGAAAAAAAATTGCTATTAGGCCACAATAAAACCTTAAGTTGGAGAACACATGAACCCATAAGCCATGATCAAGAGGAAGCATCTCACATTCACTTCTATCTGATTTGAGCATATATGCATTAAGTGTAGGCACAGGAACAGCTGAAAACCTTAACCTAAATGGTTTCAGTTTCTTGCAGTCATCTGATAAATATTTGGAATTTAGGACACATAACAGAAATAATAACATTCACATCTGAATAATTCCTCTAAACAATATTAACAAGATACAGGGTCAGCCACCCCTGTGCAACTGTAAATAGGAGAAACCTGGAAAATTAAAAAAAGTTTGTCTTCTTCTCTATCAAGTTTTTCCCCTGAAGCTTGGTCAAGAATTAATTTTGTCAAAAGTTATATTGATAGCACTTGATTTGACAGATTATACTCTTAGTGAAAAATCTCTTAAGAACAAAAAAAATACTAACCAAATAGTTACAGTTTATATGACCAAGACTATAAAGAAAGAGATAGCTCTTACCAGATAAGACATTACAAACAGGCAAACTTTTAAAACCTAACATTAAAAAAAAAATGAAGTTTTAATATTTATCTACACTTTTGATAATAAGAAAAAGAATAAAGAACTTAAGTAGCAAACTTCAAAACAATATTTAATGATTAGCAATAAAAAAATATTAAAAAGCCCCAAGTACTTAATCACAAGTTTTTCCGGAATCATGAACTTCTTTCAACAGCAGCAATAACTTTGAAGTTTTGCTTTACTTTTTTTTGAATGCTCAGATTGCATTCTTTAAAATTCCCTACATATCTTCCTAGCAATAGAGCTTTAAGTCTTTATGCCTTTTTGTCTAATTATAGAAAGCAGAGAGGTATTTCTACATTTATATTAGTTTCCTGAACTGGGAACACTGAAAGGATTTTATTCATAAATAAATCAATCAATCCTCAGCACTTACAGTTGCTAGTCTTCATATATTTAGCAGTGCTCAACAAAACAGCAACATCCTGCTTTGTACTCACAAGATGCGTAGCTGTAAGAAATTCAAGGAAAAACACTTTTAAAATCTTGTTGATCCTTTAGAAAGACATCAGGGATGAAAAGCAGTGAGCATTGTGCTCTGGGAGAAGAATCTTGCTTTCTTAATTGGGTGAAGGTGACAGGGAGTAGCAGCAGCAGGTGCCTCTAACACTAATTAGCAGATTTTGAGACCATCAGGGAGTACTCCGGCACCTGTCTTAACTCTCTGGCCATGGGCAGCCCACGCAGCTGCATCCATTCCATCCAGAAGAGCACTGTGTGCTTGTACAGTCCTTCAGCTGCTGGTGGATTGTCTCCTGCCACCCAACCTGCAAATCCCATGCAGATACATCTCAGGTGCCAGCATACAGGAGCAGCTGGCACTACTGTAGTTGGAAAGTGGTGGAGAATCTCATAATGTTGGTTATTAATGTTTCTTCCTGTGAGCCACCAAAAAATATTTCAAACTGTTTCATATATTTAAATACAGTAAGGAAACCAGAAGTTCAACAGCAGCCAAATAAAATTGCCATACATTGGTTTTCCATGTATGGTGCCTTTCCTAGACTTTTTAAGCAAACAAAACAGCAAAAGCAATTCATCATTTGTGTTGCAAAACAACTTTAGCTATGTACTAGTGTTGCTGCCATACCTAATAGACACAAAGCAGTTCTGAAAGCATTACATATATATATATATTTACACACACATATATGATTATTTGTGTATGTCCTAATGGCAAGCACACGAAGATCACAGAAACCATGGGGGACACAAATCTGTGTCAGTTTCAGGGTTACAGGGGGAGAGCAAACAGCAGGTACCCACAGTAAATGAAACATCCCATACATTGTAAGATTCAGACCAAACATTGAATTTGCAGATTAATGAAGAAAGTGCAAGTAAACAGACTGTGTTAGAAAATATATACACATAAAAACACAGCTGCACCTGAGAGTGAGGAGGAAAAATCCTGCCACGTCACACACAAGAGATCCCTGTAACCACCTTCTCTGTTACCTAATCAGACTAACAATCAATTGCTGGCTCTGTAGGTAAGTGCATTTCTTTAGCCTATATCAACTGCCCATGATTTTTGGGTTCATGACCCACTCTAGAAGGGGTGCCTTATTTTTCTCTCGTTCCATGCAGAATCACATCAAACTGCAAACCAGACAAGCCTAAATTTGTAAAGCTGTACTGCACTACCAATTTTCCAGTTTGACTTCTTTAAGAGTCCAGCCCATTTTTAAGTATGTCAGATTCAACTACAGTTAATTTAGGGAAAAGGGAAAGATGCAGTTGCTTCTGTGTTCATGTTATTTTTTGCAAGAGACCTTACGTTATCATCCCACTGCATATATGGCTTTCATTCTACTTTTACATTATTAAGTTTAAACACAGTTTTCTCTTCACTGCTTTTGTTGCAGTACTGAATTTTTTGTCTATTTAACTCTGTTTAATTGTCTACCATAACATTTCTAATTCTATTTTACGAGAACGCTGCATTCAGAATGGTTGTGTTTTGTTTGGGATGTGATTCTCCAATGGCATATCTCAGTAGCAAATGTTGAACAGCTGAAAACTACCTAATTAGAACAGGAAGGAAAAAAGAAAAAGGATGTTTGAGATGAATAATAATCACACATCCATCACACTCATTTTTTCTTATTTCTGTAGCGTACACCTGTGTCTAATTGGCAATGAAAATGATAGTAGGATGAAACACTAAGCTGGCCTTATATCATATTTCTCCTTCTGTGAGCTTTAAATAGATCTTGAGTGTTTCTTTAATTATATAGGTAGATCTGTTTACTGAAGCATTCATGTTAAAACTCGTTCCATGCGAAGGGGTAAATTACATTTTTAATTATGTTTCTTTGGGAGACCTACATAGTTAAGATGATTTGCTGTCTTCTATTCTCCACAGACCTTCTAGAGACTATAATCATGGCAACTCAATGCAAAACACCTTCAGCGGCATAAAGTTTTCATACAGCAAATAAGTACACAGTTTTAAAAGCGTATCAGTGTGCTAGGGTTTTCAAAACCACCTGCATCAGTGACTCATCTACACCTTTAGGTAACAAAATGCTTATATAAAGAGGGCCCTCAGAGCCTAAACCAAAGCAAAGCAGAATTTCTTTTGAAAGACTACAATTGGAAGATTCTTATTAACTTCAGATGAATAAACTCAAACATAACTACTTATGTAAAATTAAACAAATAGAGAAACAGAAATGTTACATCCTGTGTTTTTCTTAGCATCTTAACAAATTTATTTTTTTTTCTTTTTTTTCTTTTTTTTTTTTTAAATTTTAGTCTAAATTCTTCTCTCTCATGATTATAGGATAAGCCCTGGAACTGTCTCTGAGCATATATTAATTGCTCAGTTGTATATGCTAAGAACAAAGTTACAGAATAAATGAAAAACAATTTTATTTTTTATTTTTAAAAACACTATAGGATTTTTAAGCAAATCTCATTGCATTCTTGCCATAGAAGACTTGTGATCAGATTTGCTAATTTTATAACTCCATTAAAAATGTCTGGGAGCAGTTATAATCCTGAAATTACCTAATTCAATGTTCTACCATTTCAAATTCAGATAATAACTTTCCAGCTAAATTTGAGAAGATGTTATCTTAAAATTAAAATGTACTCATACACATTCATTTCTAATAGCTGTTTCAAATAAATGAGTTAGCTAGGAGTCAACTATTCTCTTAATGGATCTAAAAGCATACACTACTTTGAAAGTAACAAAACAAAGCAGGCAACATGCTGAAAACTGATCTGTCGTAAGCACACAGAGAAACAAATATGATGTAGAACGGAGGGTTCGCTTCTCCAGGTTTAGCTCCTAGACTGATGTATCAGGTATGTCAGCAATTTTAATACTCTGCTTTTCTGCTGATATCATAATAATTTGAAGGCAGCAGCAGCAGTGTTCACTTTAATCACCAATGCATGCTGCAATGTTGCATAAATAAAAATAATTAGTTCAGTTCTTGTGCTTATATAGAACATGTACTATACTTTATACATGTACTTCTGTGTAAATGTTAATTGAAACTTTCTGCCATATTCATATTCCATGTTCTGATGACTACCAAATTTTCTAATGGCAACAAAGATCTGAACCCATTTCAATCTGGGGAGGAATGCTGCCATTGGGGGGTTCTTGCCAGATGTTTTGTGGCCTCAAAAGCTACTCTGTAAAATTTTGCTCAGATTTTAGCATGAACACATGTAGTTCAATTGCCATAGTTACTGTGGATGATACTGTGTTCCCTATGCACTTCAACTTTCGACTAAAGCCACAAGGATATTCCCTTGTGGAGCTTTCTTGATTTCCTATAATATCATTCAAATCTCATTTTCACTTTTGTTAGGTGAATATGCCTCACCTCATCAAAGTTCACAATTTCTTCTAGCATTAGAGCTTCATTCTGTCTATCTTTTACTATGAATAGGCAACGGCAACATTGTAAGTTCTTTAGGTTGTACACCATATGCTATGGCTTGGAGGTGTCTGCTTTGGTTTTGGTTTTAAATGAATGTATTTCTCAAATCTAAATGGTACATCGTGTTAACCTTTTCTCTTTTAAACAACTGTAAAAATAGAATTTACAGTAACAGTAAGACAGTTGGAGTGTTGTATCAGTTCAAATGTTTGTATTGCACTGCTGTGGGGCTCTTTCTGTTTGACTTTTTAACTCTTTAGGGAATGAAAACAGACATACAGCATATTCAGGCTGACGTTACTCTCCTGATCCTTAGTCACAGAAGAAAATAATTTTAAAGAAAAGCTAATGCTGACTAATACTTTTAGGTTTCACTTCCAACATAATCATACTCTGCAAAATACTGATCAGCTTCATGCTGGAAGAAATGCAGCTGCCAGTGTTACAATTTGACACAGTAAGCAGGAATATTTCTTCCCTCTTAAAAAAGACTGCAGTTACAGTTGCCTGCTATTTGAACACTTTGTTTTATTTTGGTGGTTTTTTTTCTTCACCAACTTGCTGCTTGCTTATCATTAATAAACTCCAAGCTGTTAAGTGTTGAAAGCTACTGCAAGTAGCTCCATCTTTAAGTATTTAAGTATTACACAAAAAAATATAATAAAATTTTTGCTCTTAAATCTTGGTGATAGTAGCTGAAAGGCTGGTGCCAAACCTCACTGGCATTGTGCCAGTGTTCTTCAATACTTAAATCCCAGTCAGGATTTAGGCTCTTCAATATTATCTTAGATAATCCCCAAACTGAATCCACAAAACCCTGCTCAGCATTTGCCTCCCAATCTGGGGATGCTTTAATTTGCAAGTCGGTTCCTTATTCAACTTTAAAATGTTCTGGGTGTTTAATTTCTGTTTCTTTGCACAACCAGATCATCTGTAGTCTGAACAGTCAAGAAAACTTATCAAATTCTTCAGCATATAGAACACAAGTGCAGTGACCTAATCCTCCAAAAAGTCCCAATTCTTAACATGCAAAAGAGCCCTAATCAGCAGTTTACATGCCAAATCAGACAGGGCTAGCTTCAAGCTTTCTCTTGGAGAGAGACAGTCACATAGCCAAAAGAACAGAGAGTGAAATAGAGAAGACCTAAAGTCCACTCAGTTGAAACTGAGGACTCCTAGCTCAAAATCAGAGGACGATTTAATATATTTGATCCTAAACTGTAAAATGCAAAAACAATTCTGGGAGCAAGAACAAGGAGCAAGACCTTCCTACCACTCTATTCCTTTCCACTAACAAATGGTACAAAACCCAGGTCTAACGTTTTGCAGGTGAGTTCTGCATGAAGTTGTGAGGAAAAAGATGGTGATTACCAATTTTAAAATAAGTAGTGCAGTTAATATAAGCAAAAATTCTAAATATATGTGCTTTAGGTTGCCCAGAGCTGAGGCTCGCTCTCATTTTCTGTTGTCAGTTTCATGGCAAAGAACAGAAGCCTCTTTTACCATTCCTGGGCTCTAATTCCTCTTACTGGGAGCAGATAACTAAAAATATGCATTACTGAGTCACAGTTTTTCTTTCCCCCATGTCTTGAACAACATCTTGAACTCCAGATTGCTCTATCAGTCAAAACCTTTGTTTCTAATTCCACAATGCTAAGCCCATCTCAAGAAGTGTTGCACTGTGTATATGAGTTTTGATGCCAGAGTTTATACTACAAAATATGTCAGTATGCAAACAAGTTTTAGAAGTAATGGCAGGAAACACTGAAAGAGAAAAAGACAGCAGCAATAAAAGTGCTCTGCTAAAAAGAAACATCCCTGTTCAAGTTGCTTATCCTGAACATTCGAAGACTTTCCC
>NW_009923171.1:25842-34692 GCF_000696875.1 Nestor notabilis
TGCAGAAATACAGAAGCATTTCTTAAAAGCCAGAAGGTAGTTGCGTCATAGGGATTCCCTTAAGTACCAGAAAATCTTCATAGGCACCTAAACTATGTGATTCTTATTGATTTTACTGGGAGTTCCGCACTTAACTGGATATGTTTCCTTTATGCAGTGCAAACCTGGTAACAGTATAAGCAAATTTATTTACAGATTTTACCACAAAATGACAAAGGTGATATTATACTCAACTGACCATGAGAAAGCCTTCTGTAATGCATAAAGGGGAAACAAGTACTTATCTTCAAATCTTCTATTGACATTTTAACATCTTCCCAAGAGTGTGAAAAGATCAATTTAAAGAATTTTTAGAAGTAATGGTGCAACCCTCACTTCCCTCTCTCTCACAGAAAAAAAAGAATGATTAATGGGGGGAAGTAAGGATAGGGGAAGAAACATCACATTTCAGATGGCTAATTAGCAAGTACATCTTTAGGCTTGCATCTTTATGACAACTAATTATGTTAATAAGCCACACAGTGACTGACTCCTTTTTCAGAAAGTCAAACAAGTTAGAATTCACTCTACAACTACCATTTAAGCCGAGAGCTGTTGATAGATACATTTTCAAAGCTGTGCATGGGAATTACAACAAAGGTAAGGCTGGCCATGACAGTTTTCACAACTGTTGGTGTTGTAGCTCTTTCCATTCAATATTAATAAATTCAGCATGCATTTATTTTGCTATCTGTCTCTTGTAGGACTATTTATTTCTGTCCTTCAAGTAACTACACCAAGAAAATATATTGTCTAATTTCCTCAAACGTAATAATAACTTACTATACTGAGGATTTTTACTGTATAAGAAAAAAAAATAACATGACCTGCCTTTTTTCTACTCTGCATAATTGCCAAGATAAATTACTTACTTAACTGTGGAAAAACATTATCATATCATTCAGCATGTACTAAGTTTTTCTAAAAAATTACTTGTGAAATTAGTATCAGCCTAAATTCTGCAATTCAAGCTCAATTGGTTCAAATCGACTTTCCAGTTTTGTTACTCTCTGTTAGTATTTCAACAAGGAACTTAGTCTATGTTAAATGTTCTATTTGCATTAGTTAAAACAAACAAACAAAAAACCTCTATGGGACATGAGCTTGTTCAAATACAATAGAAAGTGTCTGAAACATCAAAATTCTGTTTTGTAACTTTCAGCATTTTACTGAAATTGACATAAATAGCTACACCCCTTCCTGTCTCTCCTAAAAAGCTTATAACCTTCCATTCCAACAGTCCAGTCATAGGAGTCATCCCACCATGTTTCCATGATTCCAATTATATCATATCTCTGTAGACACGCACATGTCTCTAATGCCTCTTGTTTATTCCCCAAATGCAAGAGATTGTTATCTCATATCTATTATCTTATCTAGATGAAGAATAAAGACTAAATATGTGCCGCCTCAATACAAGTAGCCTTGAAGGGCCATGTCAGTGCTATAAAGAGCTGGTAAAGCAGCTTTTCTTTTTCAGTTACTGTTTTGTAAAGTCTTCCAGGTGTTGAGCAGCTTCACTGTTGGTGTTCACTTGAGTTAATTAAGCAGTTAACAACTTTGGTCTGCAGTTGTTAACAATAAACTGGTTTTTATTCAAAATTAAAGCTTGGATTGAATGATATATGTTTCCATTTGTTTACAGAGGAGATTTAAGTTTATTTGCATATTATCTTGCCAGTCGACAACTACAATCATTTTAGAGCACTGAAGCATATAAAACTGAATTTCTCTTTCAGAGTTGCTGGATGGGTTATAAGCCTTGGAAAGTTACGTTCCCAACTCCTGTGCAGGTTTGTCGTGACCTAAAGACCATCCTCTCAAAACAGAAAACATAGAAGATTAACACCACCTAACTTCTAGGTTTCATTAAGTTAAAACCATAACTGAAATTTTACAATTAGTGATTCTCTCAAAAATGTTAAACTCTGTGTATTATGGGTGTGTAGAAATTTTTCTGTAATAAGCTACATAAAGCAGTATAAAACCACCATTTCTTATTCAGACTAGATTTTTTATGTTTCTTTTTCAGAAGCCAGGCCATCCACTAACAAATAATTCTCCTACCCTGGTCATTGATCAAAGCAAGACATTATGCCTCATCTTTAACTTGGATAAATATTTTTCTATTGCATATTTCTGTCAAAATATTGTCACTGACCATCTTATCTGTTGCTCATTCTGGCATGCTTATTCTGGGCATTTTTTCTCTTTAAAGTCTGTCTTCATGCAAAAAAAGACTAGTGTCATTATGTGGCAGTTAGCAAGCACATTTAATATGCAATTCAGTCCAAATTTTTACACTTACAGTTTCAAGACTGTAGATAAAATTCAAGTCACTAACAAATAATTAAAGTTACAGAATTAATTCACTAAAGAAGTGTCACGTGTAATTTAACCACTTGAAATATGCTTTTTATATAGAGACAATAGAATCTTTCATAGATGTAGAATCATAGAATCATAGAATAGTTAGGGTTGGAAAGGACCTTAAGATCATCTAGTTCCAACCCCCCTGCCATGAGCAGGGACACCACACACTAAACTATGTCACCCAAGGCTCTGTCCAGCCTGGCCTTGAACACCTCCAGGGTTGGAGCACTCACAACTTCCTTGGGCAACCTATTCCAGTGCCTCACCACCCTCACTGTGAAGAACTTCTTCCTTATATCTAACCTAAAGTTCCCCTGTTTAAGTTTAAATCCATTACCTCTTGTCCTACCACTAGAGTCCCTAATGAAGAGTCCCTCCTCAGCATCCTTGTAGGCCCCCTTCAGACATTGGAAGGCTGCTATGAGGTCTCCACGCAGCCTTCTCTTTTCCAGGCTGAACAGCCCCAACTTTCTCAGCCTGTCTTCATACAGGAGGTGCTCCAGTCCTCTTATCATCCTCGTGGCCCTCCTCTGGACTTGCTCCAACAGCTGCATGTCCTTTTTATGTTGAGGACACACATATTGTTTCTCTAAGTCAGAAGCATTTTTCTCTTAAATCTTTAAAATGTATATATAGCTAAACAAAAGTTTCAGGCTGAGAACGCTAATGAATAACACCATTTATTTCAAGATTGAATTATTCAGCTGTAGTTTAAATTAAAAGAAAGTAATTCTTCTTCTACTGTATTCTTCACCCTCCAGTTTCAAGAAGCAGATTGAGTACTTACATGCTACTAGTGATAGAAGCTATGATCCCAGATCCCAAAAGAGCAAGTTCAGGATAATAAATGAGAGTCAAGCTCTATGAATTACTCTGAAGAGAAATGAAAATTTCTTGTCTTTATGACTGCTCACTCCTTGGTCTTTAGGCTGAAATTAATTCTGAATGAAAATAAAACCAACTGCTTACTTCTCACAAATTGCTAAAGGCATTCAGCAGAAAAGTCACATGAATTCGGTTAATTTTTGGACAGAACTTTCAGAAGTTGGGTCTGGTGCGTATGGGATCTCTTGAGTTTTGAAGAAGTTCTACACTACCGCTGAAGAAAAGCAGCATGCAAAAGAAATGCTTCCACTCTACAGCCCAGTAAGTGATTGTCAAAGATTAATGGGATCTAATGCAATGGTCCCTGGATTTGATACATCACTCCAGATACTATGTAACCCAAACTAAAGTAAACCACTTGACATAGAAATGAGAACTAAGTGTACCACATGCAAAAATGTCAGTCTATCATTTGTGATACTCCTTTATCGGTTTCTATATCGTTTATGGTTGTTTCTGTGGATGGCTGAGGGTTCTTTCTGTTATTTTCTGGTGGTTAGTAAAATAATAACCACCAGATTAATTGTCTGTCAGTCAAAAGTTTAGATAGTCCTGGAGAAGAAAGTCATCTTCCTTTCACACAGCAATAGAAATGGGACAACTTTCTTTGACACTGATCACTTTCTTTCCTACCTTTCATTGAGTCAGGTAAACATTTGAACTATAACCACACCTTGGAAGAGGAGTCATATACTGGATCTTGACAAAATTTGCAGGACAACTAATCTGAAATGTTCAGAGATACAATGTCAAAGCACCTGTGGAAATGGAAACTATATCCACCATGTTGCACAAAGCTGTGATGGAGGTGAATAAGAAAAAAGGATCTGAGGTTGAAGTGACTTTGCTGTATGGCATAATTTTAACATGATTACCCTTACTTTTTTGTTATTGTCTTGCCCTACCTAAAACAGCCTTCATTTTATAGCTTCAAAGCCTGCGAAGCAGGGAAAGGAAGGCAGGGGATTGTAGCTGTGTAAGAAAACAACCACCTATGGCAACTCAAGCCCAACAACAACCCTTCTGTTGAGATCATCAGTGGAAACTCCTATTGTGGAAATATGAGTGCAGCTAGGTTCCAACCTTTTGCTATTGCTTAACTCGACATAACTCTAATGGATAGGTCATTTTACTTTCTTCCAGATAACCATAAAAAACTCTCCAGACATCACTGCCGTTGTGTCCACAAGTAGAGGAGGATCTCAGATAGCAGTAAAGGCACAGGACTCATTAACAAGCAATAGGCAGCAGCAAAGACAATTATCTGAGTGAATGCTGCAGCTCTGCTCGTGTGAAGGCTTATGTTAACCTGTTTATCACTGGATTGAAACAGAGAGATAAAAAATGCTTGAACTCTTAGTTGATACCAGTAGGTAGAAATTCTTCCCATACACCTAATAACCTGTCCTGCTGTTCCTTAGCTGAATGGCCTGTATTTTTCAGGAACTGTCACTAATAATCACAAACTAATTCTTAGAATAAAAACATTTTTCCACCCTCAGCCACCAAGTGCTTTAAGCAGAACAAATGGTCAGAGAAAATTTAAGAAAAAATTGCTGATAGCTGATCTCTATATATACAGAACCAGGGGAAAATCCTCATGCTTCTGACTGACCTTCCAGGTATTTATTGAGGGAGCGACTAATATAAGAAGTAAAGAAGTGAACCTGTGAAGGGCTACTGTTTTGCCAGGCAAATACCTCTTCAAGAGTAATCTGTTAATTATGCCTAAATGGGCAGCATAGATGAATGAAAAACTCTCTTATACAGACTATTCTTCAGGCCTATAAGGATGTTTGGGGCCTATAAGGATGCTGGGGAGGGACTCTCCGTTAGGGACTCTAGTGGTAGGACAAGGGGTAATGGCTTTAAACTTAAACAGGGGAAGTTTAGATTAGATATAAGGAAGAAGTTCTTCACAGTGAGGGTGGTGAGGCACTGGAATAGGTTGCCCAAGGAAGTTGTGAATGCTCCAACCCTGGAGGTGTTCAAGGCCAGGCTGGACAGAGCCTTGGGTGACATAGTTTAGTGTGTGGTGTCCCTGCTCATGGCAGGGGGGTTGGAACTAGATGATCTTAAGGTCCTTTCCAACCCAAACCATTCTATGATTCTATGAAAACCCTTTTTCTGTACTGTTTTGTCACAGTAAAATAAGCAAGATATATAAACATGTGCACTAAACAAACCATAGGCACTAAATCTCAATTTAGTAATATACATATTATTAATATTAGAATGTCCAACTTCATAGACAAAAGTTTTAGTGATAACTTTAAATTTTAGAGCCTCAAATAATTCTGGCTGGAGAAGCGTACTCTGGAGTTAGATGAGACACATATAAAAAGTTGCTTAGTGTTACAATATAAATGTGGTTTCATACAGTTATCAAAAGCATTATTAAACACTTGGATCTGTGCAACAGGGAATAATTCCAAGCACCATCTCTGAATTCCCTGCATATAAATATTTCTGATCTTCTATCTGTAGCTGACAAAACAAATTAATATTTGATTGTTCTTTGTAATAAAATATGCATTTAAATTAAGAGACTACTAACATGGCTTCCTATTGCTTTTTGAAAAAAAATCATGAACTAAACATAGTCACCATCAAAGTACATCTGAGGCTAGTTGTTTTGCTACAAGAGCTAGACTCCAACAGGATCTTCCACCATGAACAAAAGCGTCTTGGGAAAAGCCACAGGAAAATTTGATAAAAAAATTAATTTGAAAATACTTTATACTTTAATATATTTATCTATCAGGACTTACATTATCATCACATTCTTTGGAAGAGTTCCTACGACAGAAAGTTTCTTACTACATATACTCTAAGGCAGTATGCGGTTAAAACCAGGCATAGTTATAACTGAATTAATGCAGCATTCTGTGTTCCATTTAAGAACATAAAACTATAATTCGAATATATTGCATACTGCTATTTAATGACTTTATTTATGATCGCAGATCTTTTCAACCAGAAACACTATTTCTAGTTAAATAGACTGTCGAAAATAATTGCTGCTATGAGAAAATAATTCTTCTCTGTACTTGATTTCCTGATTAACTCATTTAATAAGCATCACCGACTCCCTCTTAACCCAACAGAATCTACTCCTCTTAGTGTAGTGTCACTCGAGCTTAATTTTGAGGAACAGCTGGGCTCAAATCAAAGATTGCTTCTTTGGTCTGTCCCTCATTACCTCAGTGTCTGAACTGCCTTGATCTGGTATAGTAGCAGCATCCTTTACTTTCTTTTATTTAAAGGAACTGCATACCTCAGGACTAATCTGTCATAACAGGAAAACTGCTTCAACAAGGAGCAATTTTTCCTCCTATTACTGTTCCTGTGAGGCAAGTGACAGACAAAAAAAACCCCAATCCAACAACAAAACACTAAGAGATATCTTTTTCTCTAGTAATTTGTTATTGAACAGAACTATTGAATCTGTTATTATCAAGATTCTTGCAAGCAGTAGTAAGTTGAATTACAAAAACTATTACACTAGCTCAAAAACTAGTCTAAAAACTAATGCATACAACTGAAGACACTCTCACAACATACATGAGTTCAGTGTCCTAAAGACATGAAATATCCTTAACTGTGAACATGTAACTTTAGCTGAGGCATTATAACACATAGAAATAAAAACATACCATTGTCTACATAAAGTTACTGCAGGATTATCCATGAGCCCATGCAAAGACTAAATTGGGATTTTTTAAGAATGTATTAGAAGAATATGTCCATAATCTGTATGAGTGGTAACACCTAAATGGGGTGGAAAAATTATCATTAGCTCATTAAAATGGAAGCACAAAGTGGGCAAAAATAATCAGCACAATAAGGGATTCAAAAGTCTTCAGAAAGCCTGATTACGAGGATGATATAATTATTTTCTATAAAGTTGAAATCAGGTTTGCTGGGGTTTATTCTACATGTATATCATCATGACACAGAGAACATTCCCTCTGGAAAAAAATCAATCTTACCAGAAGAAAATTAAATTCAAAGTGGCCTTCAGTGACAGAAAGTAAACAACTCAATTCCATTCTGTACGTAATTTTTCTCCTATAGAAAATTATTATGTTTGTTGGTAAAATGCTAAAAGAATCACTGTTTAGGGGTTGGGTTTTTTTGAGATATACTAATGTAATGAGCATTAAATAAAAACCAAACCCAAAACAAACAAAAACAAAAACCAAAACCAACAAGAAAACAAAACAAGGAGCTGGTCAGTACTTCTATAGAGTTAACTGGAACAAGTGATTAGTGATTTTGAAAAAAACTGTGGAAAGTCAATTTTGATACCTGTCTTATCTGTAGGTTTTTCAGGTAAATCCAAGAAATCTCAGGGAGATCAGTAGCCAGGGTAAGCCAAGCTGTCTAACACTTCTAATCATTTAAATCCTCTTGGTTCTGGAAGATGCATTACCTGAAGAAAGTACTTACTGACTGGTGAAAAAAATTAAATAAATAGGGTGCTCTCAGTCCTATAAGAACCTATTCTTAACCATTATTTAAAAATAAAAAAAAGGGGGGGGGGGAAGAAAATGTAGCACTGGAACTAGGAAGGAAAGAATAGCACAGAAAAGCAGTTAGAAACCTTTGAAAAGGGGCCTATGGAGGCCTATTACGAGAAATTTCCTTCTGCTTAACCAGAACCATTTTGACACCAGTGAGGCAGTCAAACATATGAAGGAGAGTACATTCAACATGCAAAGACATAGCAGATGCAGAAATGCAGACAGTGAAGCTAAGAAGTTTGCTTGACACCACAGAGGAGAACAGATGAAACAAATCTTAAAGGCCACACACCAGAATGACAAGCATCTTAAACTAAAGATGTGTGTGGCACAGAGATAAAAATGTGCCCCAGCAAGAGCCACATCTGTAATTCATGTAGATACTTCCTCTGAAGCTGGCTTTCTTTTATACTCCTGAACCAGCAACAAAAAAGAAATACAGAAAAACACTATCATATTCTAAGTATACTCCAGCTGTTTCATGTTTGTTTCCTACCTTAGCTGCCAAAATAATTTTATTCCTTCCTATTCTTTCCTCTGATTTTAATTTAGGCTACTGAATTGTGAAAGTCTCAGTGGAGTAAGAACAAACTTTCTTTAAATATTCAATGTAATAAATAAAGTTTTACTTATTTCTTCTGTAATAAATTATCTAATTTAAATGTGACAAATGTATTCATTGGATCTATCATATTGGAACATACCCAAATAGTTTTTAATAATACTAGAACAGCTCAAGATTTGTTTGCTATCTGCAATTATATACTTACAGATTAAATAGTCCATGGATACATTCTACTTTAAGTGACATTTTAAAATTATGTCAGAGAAGAATAAATACAGAAGAATGTTTTTCTGTCCATCCAAATTTCTTTTCTCCTTACATGTCTAACTCAAAGCTTAACCCAAGCTGTAATAAGTTCACTACACTTTTTAGGTGTATGGCTAGGCCGGTTGCCTCTGCTTTCATGTTCAAGTAGCATATGCACAGAATTGTGGTCATATTAATAACTCTCATTTGGCTCAG
>NW_009923171.1:34723-39625 GCF_000696875.1 Nestor notabilis
CTTCATTTCCCCATACATTACTCTGAGACAAAAAAAGTGTAAAGCATTCAAATTCCAAGTGGATGTCCAATAATCCAAATCCCAAACGTACTCACAGAATCTATCTCAGTTCTGTCCCTTATTTACACATACAGAAGCACTTCCCCCATCTGAATCTCTCAGCAACTTTCATAAGGTTCTTTTTTGAACAAAAGAACAGAAAAAAATTAAAAGCAGGATGCAATCCTACGATAGTAACCATACCCCAACCTGCTACAAAATAACCTCTTCAGCTGAAAAATAATAGCAGGCTGTTTTTCAAATAGCTACACTTAGAAATTTTACTTACAGTCAGCAATCCCCAGTTGGAAACAGAGAGACTTACAGAAGCAGAAGAATGTTCCTGTAGAGCTTGTGGCTATTCAGGACAGTATCCCTACATTTCTATATTAGGATTGTGCTTATAATTATACAACATATCAGATGATATTTTACTTTCTTATATACTTGTATATTAACCATAATATTAAAAAAAATCCTTTAGGAACACTTATTTCCTGGAAGCTCAGGTAATACAATGTGATTGACACAGTATGAAAAATTAATCTAGTAAAGTTCTTGAATTTTTTTCCCTTGGTTTTCCTATATTTCAGTTGACTTCACATTCTGTTCTCACAGCTGGTGAATACAAGACTATTAGCTCTCTGTCTCAAGTAGTTTTATATAGCTCTTAAAAGGCTTTTAGACACAGTGACTACATTTACGTTGTAATGTTTTTCAAGTGGGTTCTGCAGATGGAGAAGAAAGTCAGTGTCTAGCGAGACACACTGCTTCTTTCCTTTTATAGAACATATAAATGGTGATTCATATGACTTTTCCTGAGTAACAACTGTCCAAACAAGATTTGTGTAATGCATAGTGTGAATTCCAACAGCTAACCATAAGGAAAATCTAAAGGTTATGAAACATATTTTCCAAGGTAAAAAAGAAAAAGAACATTTATAATGTTTAAGATTTTCTGTGTGACATCACTAATGATTCTACGATTCTATTTTTCCAGTGACACTACATCAAAAGAGTAAAAGAAAAAGGAATGGCACTGTCGTGGTTTAAGCATACACAGAAAAAGAAAATGTAGAGCTGGAAAACAATTGCAGTTGTAAACCCAGCTTATGACAGCTAGGACTTGGCTTTGAATGGTTTTACCTCTTAATGTGCATTTAGTCCCTCAGTAATCACAGTTACCACAACCAAGCCCAGCCAAGACTGATTAAGCAAGTAAGACCATAATGGTAAATAATGAAGGGAGCTATCATAAAGAACAACTGGGGGTGTAAAGGAATGGAATTTCTTTGTTCTTAAAAAAAAAAAAATCTAAATAAAAATTAAAATTAAAAAATTGGCTTTACTCTAAAATATGTTCAGTGACCACATGATACTGCAAGTGTGGAGAAAAACTGATTTTCTCTGTTTCTTTCTTTGCCTTTATAAAATTCAAGCAAACAAATAACATACTCCAAAATTACAAAATAGTGATTTTGTCATCAGGGATTATTTCAGTGACTTTGCAGAGGTGTAAACAACTATGTAAATTTAAAAATCATAAAGAAGCAAAGCCATTTGTTTTAATGTCCTATTTTACACCTTTTGTAGCTGTTTTAAGCTTTACTATTAACTGTAATCTATTTGTCTCCAGAAGTAGTAACCAAGAGGTTACACTTGATAAAAACTACAGATCTGCAATATTTAGTTTTCTAAGACACCAGGACACGAAGATGTTTCTTCTCCCTTAATTACAATACATTCATATACTATAGCTTAAAAAGTTCTTGATTTGTTTAGGAAACAAAAATTAAATTTGAAGAAGCAACAAGAGTAGAGAAAAATAATCATCAGGAAGCTGAAAAACAAACAAACAAATAAAAAAGAACAGAGAAGGAAAGATACAAGTACCAGGGAATACAACTTGGGTGTGATACTCCCTCTCAAAAAGCCATTAGACTGAAGCTTAATCTGAAAGCCGTTTGATAAAAAAAGTCAATAAAACACAAAACAGGCACTGGGCTGCAATAACTATGCCCCAAAGTCAAATTGGACAGCCATTTTCCTATCAGTATTAAAAACCTAATCTGCTTCTTATGAATTCAGTACAAGTGTACTGTCCTTAGGCCAGTCAGGTGCGATAATAGCTCCCTCTCACATGCATGTTTGGACAAACATTAGCTCAGTGTAATGACACTTGTTCAGTTGATGACCACACAGGGTCTTAAGAATTAGACTTCCTTTGTGCAGGAAGCTTTAATGCCACCTTAGTACCTCAGAGAATGAATGCACTAAGATTAAATCTAGTTAGCATCAAATGGTGTTCCCCAGGGATCTGTACCGGGGCCAGTTCTGTTTAATATCTTTATCAATGAGCATCCCCCTGTACTTGGCACTGAAGGCCACACCTTGAATACTCTATCAGTTCAGGCCTCTCATTAAAAGAGAGATATTGAGGTGCTGGAGCATGTCCAAAGAAGAGCAAAGGAAGCTGGTGAAGGGGATGGAGAACAAGTCTTATGAGGAGTGGCTGAGGGAACTGGGGTTGTTTAGCCCGAAGGAAAGGAGGGTCAAGGGAGACCTTATCACTCTGAACAACTACCTGAAAGGAGATTTAAGTGAGGTGGGTGTCAGTCTCTTCTCCCAGCTAAGAACCAATAAGGAAAGAGGAAATGGTCTGAAGTCGTGCCAGGAAATTAGGAAAAATTTTCCACTGAAAGTGCTGTTAAGCGTTGGAACTGGCTGCCTAGGGAAACGGTTGAGTCATCATCCCTGGAGGTATTTTAAAGACTTGTAGACATGGTGCTTAGGGACATGGTTTAGTGGTGGATTTGGCAGTGCTAGGGTAATAATTGGACTTGATGATCTTAAAGATCTTTTCCAACCTAAATGATTCTGTGATTCTTTGGCAGATGAACCATTTTACTCCAGTTACCTCACCTTTGGTTCTCTGTAATCCCTCCCTGTTATCTCCTGTCCCATCTTTAAAAGCTGTGTTATACACTCCTGCTTTCACCACCTTTCATTCAGTTCAGCAATGATGAGAAGGAACTTTTAGCTCTACCTTTTCACAAATGTAGCATCACCTTCCTGCCTCTTAAAATGAGAGAAATTATTCAAAGAATAGTCTATTTTATGTAACCAGGATTCTTTGGGAAAGTAAGTAAAAGAAGTCACCTGCCAATTACCTTATGAGACTGAGCGAGATCTCATAAGGCCTGTTTCATGCTTGCACATACTACAGGTTTGGACCTGTACCATACTTACATCTACTACAGGTCAGGCACAAACACATTTAGGAGATGACACATCTCCAATTAGCACTGCTTTGCAGTTTACCCTTGATGCAACTGCATTGCAGATTACTATTGATGCTCCATCCTTAATAACATGCGATCCCACTACCTCCTACTTACCAAAATAATCAATTGCATAGGACAACTGATAACTAAAATTCCAGCTTGGCCACATTTTGTAGCTATATCTAGACCCCTGAGCTATTCAAAACAAATGAAGTGAGGGAACTTATGCTCAATGAATCTTAATCTTACATAAATTTCTGAAATGCACGAAGGGTGCACACTTGTGTGGCACTGGCAATGACGAAGGCTGTATTTTACATGCACGTAGTCTTGTTTCACTTGTTAAAAAAAGTACATCCTATATTCATCTTCTCCTTTCATTGTTCCTTCATCAGAATATAGAAATGTCCAGGTAACGTGTGCAACTATTTATGATGCTGATAGTAGAGAAACCACAATCACTTGCTACTCATTACTGGAACTTTTCATGGTTTTCAACAAAGATTTAAGGGGACTTCCTTTATTTCTTTACATGCCACAGACAACTTTTCATCTTGCAAATTTAGTATGTCTCTTTTCTACTATGCTTTTTGTAGACAATTATTGTTTGATCTATGAAGTGAGTCTGAATGGATCAAAATAACATAATTTCTATTGCTCTAAATTTCACCAATTACCTGGTGACGACTTATCAGACTACATGATAATCACACCTTTCTTTACATGTGCTCTACAAATAGAGCACTGCTTCAAAATATGGCATCATATTTGCAACATTCACTAGATAATCATTCTCTGTTTCTTTAAGTCTTTGTAATAATCCATTATGCTACTTTTTTGTATATCTCTCCTCACACAATAGAAAATTATTTATGTATTGCATGTGCATGACGTTTAATCTTCCACTAATCAGAAAGCCTTGGAAACATTTTACATGTTAGCCTGCAAAAATTTCTCTTGTAAAAGGCATACTACAACTAGACCATTATTATGCAGCACTGTGTAAAATATGAAATGAAATGCTGTAGAAATCAAGTTACTAGCAATATAGGCCATGAATAGCAATCACAAAACAATTTACCAGCATTAGTTTTGAATTTCCACATGTAAGCTACAAGGCTGGATTACTGGTATATTTTACATGTCAATATAACATATCAGTATATATGAGCTTAGTTACATTTGTCTGTCTTCCTACTGAATATCAAGTATGGTCTCCAAAACCACAACTTTGAGGCTTGATACGTTTTTATCAAGCACTTATTGAAGTTCATGGACTTTTTGTCCCCGGATTTTGTCCCTGTGTTAGAATTTGACTCATGTAATAATGTTTGTGTTACATTTATGTTATAATCTTGCATTTTCAAGAACCTGGGTATTTCTCACTATTTTGGAGGAAAGCTTAACAATATGTCTCATTGACTAAAGAAAATTGCAAGTGCTAACCAGAGGACATTGATTTATTTATTTTTAACTAAGCAGCTGGAACAGACAATACCTCAAATATAATATATACAGATAGGATTACTTTGCACTTATTCAGCACCATTCTGAATAATTTCTCTCTGTAATTCCTGCT
>NW_009923171.1:39656-48339 GCF_000696875.1 Nestor notabilis
TGGTAATAGGGTGCCAATTCCTTTCTGCAGCACTAAGTCTCTCTTTTCCTTTAATCTATTCTGAAAATATCTCTCTCCTCTATTCTTGTATCTCTTAAATAATAAATAGTAGATGCAAAGAGAGAAATAAACTCTCTAAGGTATGATAAATAAAATTATCAGGAAAAGTTTTGGGTTTGTTGTTAGGTGTTTTGTTGGTTATAAGAAGCCTGTCCTTGATTATTAATGGCTTCTATGATCACAAAGTTAGGACATTCTTCTCTTATTAAAACAAATAACTTCAGTTCTCTGACTTTATGGTTCCAGTAAAACATTTTTCTGTCTAGCAAGGGAAGTGCATACAGTGTAAAACATCCATCAACAGCACCATTTGTGGCCATATAACTAGCTTTTCCAGTACTGTATAAAAGGAATTGCAATCATCTTTCTGCATCAAAAGGAACATACTGAGACACATTTTAGGGCAAAATAGAGTCTATGCTATCTTTTCTTTCATCATCTGATTACCCAAACTGTTGTTTCTAGAATTCCTGTAGTCTTCCCTGCTGGAAATACCCTGCTTTGCAGATATGGAGGTTAAATAAATGAGGGAGTGCTAACTGCAAATCTTGTGCTGACTGACTGAGAAAAAATTAAGTTTTGAGTAAAGACAAGAGTTGACAGAAAGTGAAGAGTAGAAATGAAATCTTGTGCATGAAAATTACTTCCATTTATGTAAACACATGCTGCATGATCATGATGGAACACTGCAGAAATAAACACAGAACGTAGAAACCAAATATGTATACTTGGTGGTACAGATTTTTCAACGCAGATGCCTTTCAAGGAAATAATTATATGGTAGTTAAGTTCATGATGTTTTGTAAAATTAGCTAAAAAAATCATAGAAATATTAAAAACAAGAAGGTACCTGAAGACCATAGTCTGGCTCATTCCCTGCTTTGCACTGGGAAATAATGACTTGAGAACTCCCACCATGTGTGCAGAGCTAGGCTTGAAAAATGAGATAGGGGCATATCAACATATTTATTGGCATAAATATTTTTCAGTGTCATTAATTGCAAACAGTGTTCACATCAAATTATCTAAAGCTTGGACTATAGTTTTGTTTGATAACGAGTGCTGTTTTCTTGTGGGTCAATAATCTTGACAAACTAGTTAGCTGGAATGGCTTTCTTATAAAGCAATAAATAATAATAATACTTCTTCAGCCAACTCTAAGAAACTGCATTTAAAAAGAGGCAATTTTTGGCATGTTTATTGAAAACTTGTCCTCTTCCATGCTGACTTCATTATTTTGAAGCCAAAATAATTACTTCTTATAGTGCCTTCAGGAAAAATACTAGGAGCAAAATCAGCTCAGTGGGACATCTGGTCTTCTTTAATAGCAGTCATAATTTGAAGAAGTGACTTTATAGGTATAGCACCTAACCCTCACAATCCCCAACTATACATTTCCATATGTGGTTTATTGGGCAATAAGAGTGCTTTTTTATTTAGCCATTGAGATCTTAATCCTGCCTCCACAGCTCCTATTGCTCTGTCAAGCAATTTTAAGGGATTTGGTGTTACTAAAAGAAATCAGACTTTATAAATAGGCAAAAAATCTTTGGAATTTAGTAGTACAAGCCCGTATGTATTTAGCAGTTAGCACAGAAAAAGAGAACATTGGCAAATATGAATAATTGGGTTGAGAACTTACTGCCCACAGAGTACGAATTTTATAGGTTATTTCAACTAGCTCCTCTTTAGCTAAAGTGACCGAATGGAACTGATGGCTGATGTGCATTAAGCATATTCCTGGAGGGCATCTGTAATTTAGTTTTGTCTGAAAGGAATCCAGTTCAAGCACTTAGAAACTTCTCCACAACGTCAACAAAAGCACAGCAAGCACCGGTAATTGGGCTATTTACTTGAAAAGCAGACTTCAGTTCTAAACTAAAACACTAATGTTCATCATACTGACACATTCCCAGATATATCAGTCTATTTCATAAGGCACAATTAAACATTGGTCCTTATCTGATGACAAGCAGATTTGTTCAGGGATAATGATCATGTTAATAATCCTAAGAAACATAAAGCTATGGGAAACTTTACCCTAAGGGAATTAAGCTTTCAATATACCACAAGAAAAAAAATGATGTTTTTATTCATAGTAAAAGGTAGCTATTCTAGATAGTCATAGATATCTAGTCCTCTTTATCAGATAGATATTAATCAGCTGGCACTCAGTTTTAAATCTCTACAGATATCAATTCACAAACTGAGCAAACCTAAAATGAGTTATGTCATCCTGTCAGTGATTTTGACAAGACTAACCTTGAATTCACCACACCTTAAATTTGGAACATAGTGGGCTGCTAGGTTGAAGAACATTGGTAAATTTTCCTTCAGCTAAGGAAAATAAGAAATGGAAGACTCAATGACATCTGTTAAGTTACCTGTTAATACTTACGCATAGATAAGTAAGGCTAAAAAGGAACAGAGGCAACCCTAATGTAAGGGGGGCCTTCAGAGAACAGGTACCTTATGGGGGTTGTGGATACCCAATCCGGAGTATTGGGAGGGAATAACGGAGGAATTGGATACCCTCTGTTAAATCTAAAAGTGGACCTCAAGCCTCATAGCATAATTCTCCAGGTCTTGAATTTTCCATGATGAATGCAGCTGTATATACAGCCATTACCAAGAACAACCAGCAGAGGACATCTAAAAGGCTAGAAAACGGCACTAACATAAAACGTTCATTAGTTGCAGATATTTAAATTATACAGATTTTATTAGAAATTGGAAATATTTATTTGCAGCCTTAGTAGTCTGAAGGGAGAGAAGGGAACAAAAGGAGGAGAAGGAGTATAGATTAGTTTGGATGTCTTCTGGAAGATGCCAAATTAAGGTTTCATGTATTGCTTTCCATCCAAGGAGTGATTTAAACTTCAGAGGTGACATTCTACCCACTGCAAAACTAATGGAAGTTGTTGTTGTTTTGTTCAGATCACTGAAATCAGTAGCATAATTGTTTATAATTATTCTTGGAACTCAAAACTATTAAATAGCCCTTATTGATCAAAACGTGTATGTGTGCACTTTAATGTCTGGTAAAATATTTTACTGAATAAAATTTCAGAACTGTAGCTCATATTATACATAAAAGCCTTTTCACGAAATTACATACCCTTCTCAATGCCAAAACCTCCAGTTCTAACCTGCAAACCCTAATCTATTGCACAGTGCTGCTGAGATGGTAGGAAATACGTAAATACACATACTTGAACAGAACATTTCTATAAATTCTTGTTTGCAAAACTGCTTTGCAGCTTCCTGAAGAGTTCCAATCTACGCCTAGTATTGTCCTTTTTAACAGTGAACTATAAAATTGTAGCATCATGACATTTAGATCCTCACTAATGTACATAACGCAGTGCATTTTGAAGAAGTAAGGCAGTAAGGTAGGATGGCTGAATGATCTTTACTCAGAAATGGCTCTAAAAATTAGTTACAAAATAAAAAAAAAAATTTGGTTAAAAAATGTTTACACTTTTTTCCAGTTTTACACAGCTGGTGGATATTATCGCTTCCAGACTATATATACTACTCTGAAATGCAGCTTTCAGTACTGCGCTTCACTAGCAGGAAAAAGTTACATAGCTGATGAAGCTCACCCTGTTTCAAGGTTAGTGTCACCATCTAGTGGCAGTTTGAAGGAGTTGAGCTAGGACATTCTTCAATGCAGTATTTTGTTTATTATATAAGAGCAATACATTCAGACGTTTTCTACTCGCATTACACTCGTGAGTTAAATATCTGGCTAGAACTGTAATGTAGAATTTTATAGTAATTTATGTAAATGATAGCTTCATAATATTTGTAAAAGGCTAAACTTTATCCTTCCTGGCAGTTTGCTGCTCCTTTCTCATAGATCCTTTCACAGAACTTTGGGAGTGAGGCAGAGGCCTACCTGCAATGTTTTGCACAATAAATAAATTAATTTCACACAGTTATTATTGTACTGTCATTTTTTTCCAGGTTGTCAGCCTTACAGTCTCATAGAGGATGCTGTGTAACACCTTTTAAAATGCTCTCAAGGTTAAATACCTTTGTAACAGATTAAGAAACTCTTCGATAATATTGTTCCAATGTTGTGTATACCACCTTTCCAACCCATCCTCTTCCCCCTTTTCTTCTTCTTCTTACTTTCCCTGTTTACAATCTATTGGTATAGAGAGCTCCTATTACATGGCAATCTATGGTAAAATCAAGTTCTAGTAAACAAACACACAACTCTAGTAAATGCTATTTCTCAAACTTACTGTGTAATAGTAAAATCACTGGACTTCACAAAACAGTTATTCATACAATGCGGATACTAATATTTGTTGTTCTGATATACTACTACTTTTTAAATTAAAATAAAAACTGACAGATTGACTTGACTTATTAGCTGCTAATTTTCTTTGATAGTTCAAGAAAGTTAGTTTTTATTATTTAAGAACACAGGAGTTGTCATGCCTATCACACACATGTGCTTTTAGAATAAATAACATAAAATCCAAAATCCATCCAATCTACCACAGTTCTCTAAAACTTCTGCTTCCTGTTAGTCCCATATATTATTTTCTTCAGTTCATTCATGATATTTCTTACTATTTTGATGTTTTACTGATTCAAAGAGAAGAATTCTCTTTACTGCTCTGAGAAAACCTAGTTTAATTTCCCCTCTTGCCAGAAAGCCTCTACCTCTTCTTCTTCTTTTTTTTTTTTTTGAACAATTTTAACATCTTACCCCATAAAATAAGTCTTCAGTTTGCCACTTTTGCTATTTTTTTCAAACTCTTCACCTTTTCCTTTGGGTTTTTTGGTATACACAAAAGATTTTGCCCAGACTTTATGTCTCCAGCAGGTACTATGCAACAGAGATTACTGCTGCCCTCACCAAACTATTAAGCCCTTTCTTACCTCAGTTCACAGCATTCTGTATATTTGACAAACCATGACATTCTATCATTACTGACTTGGAATGCACAGAATAGCCACAAATGCTCTAGACTCTAAAAAATTATACCAACAGGACTGCAAGTTTTATTATAGAACCCTCCCTCCCCAGCATATAGATGTTGCAGTTTACAACCATAGGCCAGCCTGTGTTTTAAGAGCCAGAAATATAGTCATCCTGTATTATTGATATGTGCAGTACCCAACCAGAAAAACCAGTGGAAAAAGAGCACCTCTGGCTATAATCCTGAGTATACTATATCAGAACAGCAAAAAGTCAATTACAAAAAATACATAAACCGCTCAGACAGGGAAAGAACATGGCTAGGAACTGAAAGAAACTGCCCTTTCTCCATTTTCTTGGAAGGATTTGATATCCAGGGGAAAGATATAGATGAAGTCACAACTCTGTTACAAGCAACAAGCCTCAAGGCTTTTGACATCCTCAGTTCAGCCCACTGTGAACAAGGAGACTGTAAATTACTAGACACAGTCATTCAGCAATTACAATACTCTGATCTGTGAAAAAGTGTCATCTGGCAAAGCTATAGGAGGTAGGTTTTTTATGTTTTGCTTCTGGAAAGCTAGGAAAAATGCAAAAGCACACAAAAATACATATACTTATTTGTACTCTGATTAAACCAAAAACCAACAAAGCACAACAACCTTACCTGCAAAAGCCTGTTTACTGAAGACTAACGTATTCTTCAAAGAACATAATGAAACAGGTAATGGACTAAAAAACAATGGTGGCAGGATATATTGCACTAATAAAGGTCCTTGTGAATTGCCAAAAGTACTGATATAAAGCAAGCCAATAACAACCCATGATTAGGAAAAAAGTGATTATAACTAGACATTGCAATTGTCTATTATTGACCAACAATAGATGCCATTTGGCCAGCATCATAGTACATCATTGTAATGAACAGCATCTTTTTTCCAACATTACAGTTTTATCAGCAGTATGACATACAGGGATGCTTATGAGACACATAAGCATTTTTAAAATTAATTTCTGCAGGCTGTTAAGAGGTGGCAGTACATAATTATTTCGGGCTCATCTTGGTTTTTTTAAGGTGCTACTAGTCTGGGAGAGGTACATTTTCAGTCATATTTCCTCCATCTGCTCCATGTGTGTATTGTTGGATAAAACCAGTTTAGTGTGCTGTTCACTTTCTCTGAAGTCCATCTGAGTTATATTACCTCTGTGAATGAAATTTTCCACAACACAACTTGCACGGCTCTTCTTCAGAGATGGCACAGCAATTGAAGGCATGATTTGGAAACGGAAGGGTTTGGAAAGCAAAGAGTAAAAAGTGGGAGAAGAGAAAAGAAGCAGTACTTTTTTGAAAGGTATTTAGAGAAGCCTGAGACAAGTAACCTCGCTGGATACCTGAGGTTAAATTCGGGACATCGGCTGGTGTTAACGGTAGTGATATGTGAGAGAACAAGCAGTTTGCCATGTTTGAAAGGATATTATAATTCTTGTTCTCTGTTTCTAACACTTCGCTTATAAGGAACAAGCTACTAGGGGAAAAAGGTATACCAAGTGTTAGGTCTTGCCTCTCTCTCACTGGTTAAATGCAATTTTGACGTATTATTTCAGTCCACATATTAACTGTCATGTTTGTGTAGACATCTTCAGTACAATGTTTTGATCTCTTACCCCTTTCTGAGAAGATGATAGAAAAACACTTTCAAACGCAGAGATACTTTTCTATTTGCAGATCTGTAAGACTGGTTGCTTAAGAAACACGCTGCTCTCTTGCACACCTCCAGACAGCTTTGGAAAATTGCAGCGAATTTCCCTTTCTGACTAGACACAGAATTTCACAACGTAAATTGATGATAAGTTTGATTTTAAATAAATCTGCCAAATCAGACCATTTATGAGGCAGTTCAGACTAGAAGGTATCAAATAGGAATTATTAGTGTTTGAAACTGAGGGCACAGTTTTATTTTCTGTAATTTATTGTTGGTTTCCCTTGTTGCCAATAAATTGAGCTTGTGTTGCTTTCATGGTACATTACTTTTTTACTATGTGAGATGGGTAACAAACACCCTCACCTTGTGCTTTCTTTTTTTGGCACTTTTTTTGGAACTCTTTAGAAAACTAAAGATTTCCTTTTACTTAGAGAAGGGAGGAGAGTTACATGTGACATTGTTAAGTAGTTGAGTTTGGCAGTTCATTAAGTAACAGACATAAAACCAGATGGACCATCACAACCATCCAGTCCCATCTTCCACACATCACAGGCCATGAAACCGCAGCCTGTATTTCCTGCAGGTAGCCCAGCATGCCTGCAGTGCAGATCTGTTCTGTATCAGTGCTTCCCAAACTGAAGTTAAGGTTCTCAGGAAGAAACTGACAATCTACTAGGCTTTGCCAAGGCTTCTCTTTTCGTATATTATATATCTTTTTTTATTCATAGAATCATAGATTGGTTTAGGTTGGAAGGGACCTTAAAGATCATCTAGTTCCATTTAGTTCACTTGGAGAAGGAAGTTGTTATCAATGCATTCCAGGAAGCTCCTGATTGATTGCTTTTGCCCTGTCCCTCCTACAGATATCAGGGTGATTGAGGTCCCCCATGAGCATGATGGCTTGTTAACATGTAGCTGTTCTTATCAGTCTATTGAGGTCCTCATCTGCTTGGACTTACTAGTTGGGCAGCTGTAGCAGACCCCTGCCATAATGTCACTTGTTCCTGCCCTCCCTTTAATTCTGACCCATAAGCTTTTGCTCGTATCCTCTTCCAGCCCCAGGCAGAGCTCTGTGCACTCCAAGTGGTCATTGACATAGAGGTCAACACCCCCTCCTCATCTCCCCTGCTTATCTCTCTTGAAGGGCCTGTACCTGCTGCTCCTATACCAGCATCATAACCTATACCACTTCCTTAGCAATATCTCTGGCCACATGTTCCCTTCTGCTCCTATTCCCCCCCTTCCCCGAAAATGAACCCTTTTACTTTTCTAAATTACTAAGGACCAATCAGCTACCATCGCAACCATTGAAACAAATAAATATGACCTACTTCCTATTTATTTTAAATACATACTATGTTTCTGGTTTTGCGTTCCAAAGATGTTATTCTGTGCTTCATTTCATATGGAAGGTTTCTTTAAGATCTTTACAATCGTACCCCGATATAAATCTCATCTCCCTTTGCGTTATAGCATTTTTGCTATAAGATACCATAACCAAGCAGTTAGTTACACGTGAAAATATCTCTCTGCAATGCTACTTAAGACAAGTAGTTATTCAGATAAAGGAGTTTTTAACTTAAATGGCAGTAAAAACAGAGACAAAAATATCCAGAACAAAGCCTTGTAAGTCTGTAGCACTGGTTCAGCTAATTGTTAGAAGGGAAGCATTTTGTTTTTGTACACACGCAAAACTTGTTCAATGTACTTGGAAGTACAAGGAGGAAATACATCATTACCAGTATCCTAGCAGAATAAGGGTAGAAAAAGTCCCTGGTGGTCCAGTTAACAGATTATTTGTAGTGGTTAGTTAAACAGGATTTCATGTCTGTTCAACAAACTTAGAGAAAACTGTTTCTAGCATCTAGGCAATGATCACCAGATATGTCTTGGAGACTCCTCCCTTATGGGACATCTACCCCTGAGTATGTTCTGTTCCAGGTGGTACTGTTCACTCAGATGCCGAATTCCCCCAGGAATG